>NW_024347788.1:10773322-10781822 GCF_902729225.1 Pteropus medius | reverse complement strand
GGGTAGTAGAGCTGGGGAGGCGGACGCCTGCCGCGGTGTGATCTGCTCCGTTTCTGTGTTCATTTAAACTCCACCGCCCACGAGGTTTTCCAGGTAACATTTCCTCTTCCTGCCGATGAGTATCTCTTGCACAGTTGTGTGAGTGCCCCAGAGGAAACTCTCTGGTTCAATCACGACACCTTTGAAGAGTGGGGAGCGCGGACTGGGTTGTCTCTGAGCGTGCAGGTGCACACACACTCCTGTGCTCACGTTCCCGCAGCCCGGGGGGCCCGATCATGGGCGGCTGTCAGTAAAACTTTTGAAAAGTGTTCTCATGCCAAACTGCAATTTTCTCTTACCGGTAAAGTGAAATTTAAGTCAATCACATGTCTTTGTTAAATACTTTTCTTTTAATGTCCTAAAGTTAGAACCTATTTCTAATTAGGTCAAAATCAATGTAACTCGTGTGACTTATTTTGAACATCATGGATACGCCCTAAATTTACGTTTTAAGAAGCAGCACCATGAGAATTGTGGTGACCGTAACTGACTTTAGGAAGGTGGAAGTGAGCTGCGTGGGATGGCTTGGACATCGTGCTTCTGATGACGAAACTTACACATTCTTCTCACGAAAGGTCTGTTAAATGCTCATTTAAAAATTTTTTGTACCAAAATATTTGGAAACTGAGAAGCTTCTTTTTAACATGTATTGCTGTGACTTGAACTGTTATTTTCTAGGGTTTAGAGCGCTTCACCGACTGCACATCTTTTCATGTAATGTCACCTAAGCTCTCGCTTCTGTTGTTACTGTTGTTAATTCACAGTGTAGTTACTACTTCGTTTTTCTTTATAAGAATGCCGTTAGTGCGCATGCTTTTATGTTTTTCACAAAAGGATGTGTTTGGTTAAGAGTCAAAGGGAAAATAAAATCTTCCACTGTCTCCGATGTCTGTGCTGTTTAACGTGCTGTGACCCAGAACTCCACCGCGGCCTTCTATTGCACGAAATAGGCCTTGTGGCTGGCCCTGCGTTCTGAATATGTAAAACTATAGTATCTTTTCTCAAGTACTGAGCAAGTTTTTCAAAAACACATTAAAATACTCAACATTACGAAGCAGTTTATTAGTTTGGTTACGTAAATGCATCTATATATTTTGTAAGAGGTGTCGCAAGTATAAATTGCTTAATTCTGTAATCATCAGGGTCTCTCACTGAAACACGTCAAATGCCTGAAATTAGCCAGGTGGGTGAGTGAACTGCCCATCTGACTGATCCTTGCATCGCACGTACTGATGATTTCTTTCGTGTTTCGTTTCCATGGGATTTGCCTTTCCTTTAACATGGTACCAATTTTCTTCATACCCAGATTAGGAAAGTTTTATTTTTTCCTTTGTAATGTTCCATGGCTTATAATTATGTTCACTGAATAGGTCTATGTCAATAAAGTGATCTAAATAGATTGGCCATTAAAAAATGAAAAATGAAATACACCAAATATGGACGCAAAGTAACTGCCAGATTGTATCAGATTCACATCTAAGATGCAGTAATGTCTACCGTAGCAGTACTTTATGTGTGCAGTTGGGGATGTGTAGTAAAAACAAATTTCAGTGACGTTTGTCCTTGATAGGTTGAAGAAGAGATTATCTTGGCAGATATTCCAGATGCCACCTTGTGGGAAGTTATGTATCTTAGTAAGTAGGACTCGGCAGGGGGAAGTTTTTATCATGAGTTACATGTGCTTTTAGATGAAAGCCTGGCTGCGTTGGAATACTATGTTACCGTTTAGGTCAATTGGCATTATAAACAGACCAACTTAACCTCCACACCCAAGCATTAGAATGAAAATCAGTACTTAGTCAAACCGATATTTGGAAAGATTCAGATATTTGATATTAGGTAGGTAAAATATCCATGTAATTGACTGAATTGAACATTTTTATTCATATATTCTGGGCTGTTGTGTATACAACCACTAAGTTATTTCAGTTTAGATTTCTTATGACTTGACGTCATCCCCCAGGTTTTGACACCTTGGGGATGATATAAGAAATTCATCGCTTTTATCATCTGGGGACCCAGTCTCGTAGTCATGCACGAGGTCAAGGAGACAAACACCTGGTTATTATTCTGAGCGGGATAAAAGCTACTTTTTCAGAAAGCCACTCCAGGTAGAAAGCTCAGTTACCTCTGCACTGAAGAAAATCTGCGTGGAGCAAACTCAGTAAACATTTATTGAAGGTAATGTGACAGGTCAGTCATTCTGTCCAAATTCATGATGTGAATATGTAAGAAAAACATGTTTTACAATTTTATTTTTATAAATATATCTTGAAAAAGGAGAACAAAACAAGATGCAACTGACATTTCCTTTGCCCCTAGCAGGAGAGAATGTCTGACTAACCTTCTTGTCTCCTTATGGTATGTTCAGAATCAATTCTGACATATTCTCGAGTTTATCGGTGCCTCAGTAGTTCAGCAGAAAAAGAAAAATAGAAATCTCTAAAGTTAAGTATTTGGTGATATAGATGATGATAAAAGACCTACTTAGTGATAGTTATTTCATATATATGTGAGAAGATGTTTATATGTTTTATATATGTATATGTCTCATTGCCAGTCATGGCTGCAGAACACTATATGATTTTGAAAGTTCCGTTTCTTTTGATACCGGCCAAGGTCTGTCAAGGGCATACTGTCTGTGGGACGGCACGTGTACCTCGGGCAGCTTCTCGCCCCATTCTCGTTCCGTTCCGGACCCTGAGCTGCAGTGGCCGGTCACTGAGCGTGATGAGCCCCAGCGCAGGCAGACTGCCAAGTTCGCGTCCCAGTTCTGCCTCTTGGTATTTGTGCCCCCATGTTCTCATGGGTAGAACAGTGAAAGTAGCCGTGTTTGCCTCGGAGAGTTGCTGAGGACCCGGTGAGTGACTGCATGAGCCTAGAGCAGGGACGTGGCAGGGGCTAAAAACACCACGGTCCCAACTTCACAGACGAGGGCATCGCGGCTCAGAGAGTCTGAATGAAACACAGGGTTGCCAGCCGAGCCTGGTAGCCAGAAACCGGCTCGCCCTTCCTGCCCCACAAAGCTGTGATGGGCCTCTCCAACCACCTACGTGGCTTTAAGAGGGGACAGTCATAAATATAACCAGACTTAGTCAAAGACCACAGGCTTTGTTTAAAAATCCAGACCAAACAGTACAGAGATAGCAAAAGGAGGGATTCTCCATGTTTCCTCAGAAAATCTCATGGTCTCTCCCAGCCGCTCCGTGCTGACCCTGAGCGCCGAAGATGTGCCTGTCCCCTGCGCTGGCAGCACGGAGTCCTCGCCGTGACAGGCGGGGTGCAGGGTGGGTTCAGAGCTCCTTCCTCGGCGTGGTGCGGGGCGATACTGGGAATTCGCGCACTGCAGGGCCCAGTGGGGCAGACTGGAGCAGTGCGTGCCACGTCACTGCACATGTTTGCTCCTCAGCAGGCCACCTTCCCCGTCCGAGCCTGCCTTTATCTGTAAGGCGAGAAGACGTAGTTACCCCGCAGAGTGTAGTGAGAGTCGAAAGAGGTAATGGTTGTAAAAACGCGTCTGTGTAGCAGGTCCACCTACATGCGAGACATTGTTATAATTCTTCCTAAGTCATTTCGGCGTCCCTCGCCGTCCCTAACGCGTCCCTAGGTCGCTGATTTCATTTTGTAGTGAGTGGTGGTCGTTGACGTTTGACTTTGTAGTTGAGAGTCAGGTGCAGTTGCTCGTAGCCCAGCTGTTGTCCCTTTTAAAGATGTCTGTGGTTGTGGCTAAGGTGCTGTCCCAAGGCACTCAACTGCAGGTGGCACGGTGCGCCCACCCCTGCTCACTGCTCGCCCGCGGGGCTGGGGGCCGAAGGGCCCGGCACAGCCAGGGATGTTAGGTGAGGACAGCCTCACTGCCATCCTTTAAGGACTGGTCGCTGTGCCCCAGGCAAGGCGTGGTCACCCCACCACGCCCCGCGTTCGGAGGTAGCGGGCCTTATGCTGATGCTCGGGCCCATGTGGCCGAGAGCTGTGCCTGACGCATCCATCGCGGCCTGTTCTTTATGGCAGGTGACTGTCACCCAGACAGAACAGGTGCCGCTCCCACTTGGGTGAGCTCAGGGATGCTGGCACATCAGAGTCCCTCCCCGACGACACTGTGTGTCTCCAAGTAACGGCTTCGTGCCGTCGAGATGGTAGAAACAGGGTTCTCTGTAGCTCATTCCATCTGTTATGTTTCTGGTTTGGGGAGGAGAGGCTGGGTGTAAGTGGACGATGGGGGTCGGAGCACAGATTCCCAGGCTGGGTGCTGGGGTGTGACCCCTCCTGGGCCTTGCCAGCTGAACGGCCTTGGCACCGTTCCCAACCTCTGTGCCTCGGCTCCTAATTCTGAAAGAGATGATCACAAGAGGACCTGCCTCGTGGGCCTGGTGCGAGGACGAGATGGAAACCTATCTAAAGGACTGAGCCTGTGCGCTCGGTGTCGGCTGCTGCATTATTGCTGGTGCCGTGACGGTTCTGTGCCACCGTGCGGTGGCAAGGACACCTGTCCCCGGAAGTCCGGTGTCCGGTCGGGAGCCCAGCTATGTTAAATCCCGCTACACTTGTGCCTTTTCCTGAAAACTGCCGCGAGGACCGTGTCCACACACGTGCCCATAAGTGGATCCTGCGTTACTTGACGGCTACTAACGATTTTGTTTGAGGGGTTTGGTGTGTTGATCTAATCGGGCACGTGACAGGCACAGGCGTGACGCTGTGACATGAAATAAAGCATATTTAAAAAAATCAGTGCCAAACATCGTGTCCCTCCCCTTGTGTGCTAATCTTTATTTTTTGTCTCTGTATTTCAGCCTCTCCGTGTCTAGAAGTCGAGATACAGGATTTTTAGATCAGAAATCCAATGCAGAGCATCCCTCCAAAGCCCCTTTGTCCCTGGGCCTGCCCAGCTCGGGGACTTCTGGCTCGGGGACTCCTGGCTCAGGGGCTCCTAGCGCGCCCCTGCCCCTCACCCTCTCTGGCTTTCTAAGTCCCCTGTAGAGCCGCTTCGCTTCCTGCTTTACTACTGACTGTGTTGGCTCCGACCTCACAAAAGAGGCAATGCGCTTAACCCGAACGTCGCCTCCAGGCAGTGCAGGGCACGAGAATGTTAGTCTGAGGGTCGGGAGACCTGGAGCTGGGGCCAGGTTCCAAACACGTGGCAGCAGACCTCTCTCTCTGGACCTCAGTCTTCTGTTCCATGGCGCTGAGTCACACAGCTGCCAACACTTCCCACCTCCCAGTCTGTGGTCTAGCATTTCCCTACAATTCCCAGGGTCCCTCGCAGCCCCCAGGGGCTGATGCACAGGGCCACCTTCAGCCACACCATCCACCTGTCTCCCCGGGTGGGCGGGTCTACCTGATGGCCTCTCCCTCCTGTCTCCATCAGCTTCCTGTCTTCACTCCCCGGCCAGCCCCTGACCACCCAGCCCCGCCCAGCTTCCAGTTCGCCTCCTGGAGCGAGTGAGTCCCAGCCCATCCCCCGTGCCCCCAGCTCTCCCTGTGCTAGAAAGCCCTGGAAAGGTGGAATGCGCTGTGAGCGTAAAATGCATACAGACCTTTAAACATCGGTACAAACAATAGAAAATAGTTCGCTAATCTTTATATCGATTCCATATTGTGGTGATAATGTGGGTATATCATGCTCAATAAAATACTAAAATTGACTTCACCTGTTTTACTTGTTAAAATGTGGCTACTAGAAAATTAAGAGTTAAGTATGTGTCTGGCAATGCATTTCAGTTGCGCAGACCTTGTCTACAAGGGCAGGGACTTCTGCCCCGACTTTTGGGCCTGAGACTCTCCCACAATCCCCGGCACACAGGAGGCGCCCAGCGGGGTTTAGCTCATTCAGTTTCACGGTTAGCGTAATCATTGGGATATTAGATTAAATACTAGCCGAAGGTTTTCTAAGTTATGTTGTAATTTTGTAGTCTGAAGTCAAAACATTTATTTTAAAAAGTGAAGGGTTTTTAATAATATTTATTAAATGTTTAACATGGGACAGGAAAGTTATGGGTTGGAAGGGTCATCCAGGAATTGCCGGTGTTCAAGACTCTGAAAATCTGAAGTAAGTATGATGACACTGAGGCGTGTTCATTCCGGATTGGGCTGACGGTGGACACTACATCGTGCTATTCTGTGGGTGGGCTTCTTTTTCGGTATCTTTAAATATTACCAAATTGACACATGAGATTTTTTAATAAGGTAGCAGTTAATCATTACAAGAAATGCATAGGAAATAAAATTCCCCTTGAGTTAAAAGGATGCTCTTGTAATTATTTTTTGGTCCTTTAGATTGAGACTAATAGTTCCATATAAGATGAGTTTCGAAATATCTCAACGCAGTGATACCATGGAGAAGCACGGAAGTCGGAACAACTTCAGAGGGGGTGTCAGGCTCACCTGGCTCACTTCACAGTTGGGGGAGGGACGCGGATGATGGACGGAAGGACCGGGACTTGATTCAGACCTCACAGGTAGAGGAGGGAGGGAAGGTGGTCGGTGGTTGAGACAGAATGAGACCCTGGTTTTTGGACCTCTGTCAGTTTGAGCTGTAATCACCAGATATTGATGTGACTATTATAAGGAGTATACGATGTATAAAAGAATATATGTGTGATACATAAAATATATACACATGCTATATGGAAGAAATCTGTGATTTACTGTTGACGATAAGGATTTTTCAAGCAATGCTGAATAACCTCTCCACGTCTTTAAGGCTGAATCCAGGGTCTAGGTGACTCTCTGAAAGTCGGTCCCTCCACGCTTGGCAGGGGATTGACATCCTTGCTAAATACTTGCTAAAACACTTACCTGCAAATTCACGTCATGTTCATCTGTCTGCTAAGGCAGCACCGAGTCTTCACGTAACGACGTTTAATCAAGAATCAAAGTGATTCGACACACACAGTTGACAAAATTCTCAAAGCGTCAGCTATAGCCATGTTCAAAGAAAAGCTCCATTCATAATAGAATAGCTGTCGTTTATCTCTTACTGTCTAGCATATGATGTGCACGGTGCCTTCCATGTGTTCCGCATTAATTCTCACAATAATGCTGTGAAGTAGATGGGGGTCCCCGGATGTCCTCCAACGAGTGTCAGAATCTCATCATCCAAGAGCAGAGCTGGGTCCTGAGAGCCGCCTGACATTTGCTCCCGAGCCACGAAGAGGAATGAAGCGCATCTGGAGTCTGGGAACAGAACCCAGGCTCCAGCTGCTGGGAGGCGGGGCTTTCCCAGTCCCCTCCCCGTGGCCTCCTCATGTCACTGGGGAAGTCGCCACGTGCCTCTTATCACTCGTTTTGTCAACCCAAGGCATTTCTGCCCAACTGGCTGACTCACTGAGGATCTAAAAACTCAGCCTTACTGCGGTGACTCAGCTCACTTGTGTGAACCTGTCTTTTGGGGGGAAATTGCTTTGCAGAGAGATTGCGGGGATTCAGTTAAACTCACGCACCGGGCACATGGCAGGCACAAAATATGTGGTAGCTGTTATCACAAGTCATGACGGCGAAGTTCGCGACCACTTGCTGTATGTGATGGCGAAGTGGAGGGCACACCCAGGGTGACTGCCTGGCCCAGCGCAGGTGCTCCACAGGTGTTCTTCCTGTCTTCAGATTAAAAATTCCGGGCTCTCTGTGAGGCCTGTAGACTCAGCCCAGTGAAGAAGGAAATGCTTTTGCTGGGGAAGCCAGTGAGTGAGAGGGACGCAGAGGGGAAACAGGAAGTTACCTCCTTTGAGTCGGGGGAGAGAGCAGGTGTATTTTACAGAGCATCGTCCTACCTGTGTTCATGGCCCCCAGGCAGGCGGGGGGAGACGGGGGTCTAGTGGGCTGAGAACGGGAGTCCTGCCCTCTGCTGGCTCCACCCCAGGGACAGAGCGGGAGGCAGAGAACACACAGCCCGGCCTGGTGGTGATGCTGTTGGCTTTAGCGCAGGGCTCTGCCTCACCCCCTCCTTATGGCAGAGCTACCGCTGTCACCCCAGTTAGCGGTGCTCTGGCGCTCACCCAGCAGGGGACAAGCACCCAGCACCTTTGAGCTGCGGTCTGGCTGCGAAGCCTTCACCTCCACGTCGTTACTGCCCCACACCCTGGAGGCCAGATCCAGCGGGCAGCTGGCCCTGGACTTCAGCTGCAAGGCTAGGCCAGGTGTTTCAAGAATTAAAGGGGCCACTGGACTCTCCTATGACACCACACACCGTAAGAGGAGAAGGCCTCGATAACAGAGGGGGCGGCCCCCTGGGTTTTCGTTAAATGTTGCTTCTCAGCCTGTCCTACAGCCACGTGGTGGATGCCTCTGCCCCAGCGCCTGGGGCGAAGGGTGGGGATTCGCGTCAAGCCACGGGTGGGAGAATGAGTGGGAAACCGCCTTTGTACCCAGGCTGCTTTGCCACCCCCTGGCGGCCGCTCCGTGGCAGGAAAGTGCTTCTGAAAGAGGACACAGACCTGTGGCGAGGAGCCACGCGCACCAGGTGGGA
>NW_024347788.1:10650590-10773026 GCF_902729225.1 Pteropus medius | reverse complement strand
CCATCCACTGCTTCTTGGGCCTTAAATTGTGGGAACCACCCTCCTGCTCGCCTGGCCACTGTGTGGTTCGGCCCTCTTGTCTGTGTCCCCTCCTCGAGGCCACACTCTCTTCCAAGTCCTTCAGGGCACTGGGAGCTCAAGCCCGCTGGAGGCCACAAGTCCCTGGGGCCTGCTGCTGCATCCTAACCCAGCCCGAGGGGCGGCGAGCTGACAAGGCCGTCTCTGTGGGTGAGTCTTGTCAGATGTATTTTCTGTCCCCATGAAGCATGTTGGCTCCATGCCCGTGAGGCGATGGCCTCCCCGAGGCTAGGCGGTGAGGCCAGGCAGTGACCGCCTGTGGACATGGTCCTGAGACCCCCACGGCTACCTGTTTTCCACATGGCCCCAGCAGATAGCTGAGGCTTCTTGTGTGTGTGGCCGGGGGGTGGGGGTACAAGGCAGTGACTTTCACATACAGAGACAGAGCAGTGTGGGTAGGAGCCTGGCCTGGGGACACCTCCTCTGGGGGGCCAGTTCCCCCGAGCCACAGAGATGGGGCAAGGAGCCCAAGGCCTGGCTGATGGAGGGTGGAGCCTGGATACCTACACTCCAGTGTCCCCAATGCTTCAGCAGCAGCCAAGCGACAGGCAGAGCAGGCTCTCGCCCATGGCACCCTGCCCACAGACAGGCTGTGCCACCCAGACCGAGGCAGCAGACCAGTGAGGGACAGCATGGGCCTGGTGAGCCCTGCTGCCGCCCAGCACTGTCCCTCCCACGTGGCTCTGCTCCCTGTCCTGGGCTGCGGATACCCTCCTGGCCTGAGCTCTGCTAATTCTGTGGGAGCGCAGTGTAGGGGTTCCAGGGACCGCCCGGACCCCAGGCCTGAGAGTTCTGAATAATGGGGCAGAAAGGGGGCCCGGCCGTGCCCCCAGCAGAGGGGACCAGCGGGCCAGGTGTCCTGTCTGGTAGCATCTGCTACGCCCGGCTCACCCGTCCCCTCCTCACTCCTCAGCAGCCTCCGAAGTGGAGGTGCGACCTCATTTCCCATGGGAGGAGACAGGGTATTTGCCCAAAGCCACCCCCTCGGGAGTGTGGGGGACCCTGCGCAGGTGACAAGGAGAAGGGGCAAAGACTCAACAAGGGGGCAGGCAGTGAGCAGCGTCACGTGCTCTCCAGTCGGGGTGCTGTCTGTGAGGCGGGCCCACTCCGTGTGGGTGGCCAAGGTGGAGCCAGGGGAGGAGCAGTGGGGGATGCTCCTGGCCAGCGTTTCCCCAAGCAGGACACGGGACTGTCTCCTCCCATGACACTCAGAGCCCGCCCAGACTCTTAGCCCGGCCCGGCCGGACACATGGGTCTCCTGCTCTCAGAACCTCCGTGAACGTCGAGTTCACGTTACTCTAGGTCTCTCCTGCGGGCGGAGTGCTCCAGTGGAAGCAGAGACCTCCGGCCCAGTGAGAGAACGTGTGACACGTGCCATGTGCCTGTGCTCGGTCCTGGAATCATGGAGACCCTGTGGGCTGGACGTGTCCCCCAGACTCACACGCCCAAGCTCTGGCCTCCGGCGTGGTGCTGTTTGGAGGTGGGGCCTCTGGGAGCTGCTTAAGGTAGCCGAGGTCACGGAGCTCGTGTGACAGGCTTCGCTGGCCTGGAGGAACAGGTAGAGGCCAGAGTGGGCGCTCTCCCTGCACGAGAGGCCCAGGGAGAAGGCGCCGTCTATGAACCAGGACACACAGGGGCTGCTGGTTCCTTGGTCTCAACTCCCAGCCTCCGGGCCTGTGAGGGACAGGTGCCGTCTTAAGCCCAGTCTGTGGCGCTCACTGCAGCAGCCCGAGCGGACTGACACACGGGTTATGGGGGACCCAGAGGGAGGTGGCTTTTCACCTGGCACACAGAAGGATTTCTGCCACCACCAGGTGAAGTCACGAGCTGTCAGGACGCCAGGGTGTGCCCGCGGGCCTGAAGCAGCCTGGGAGGTTGTGTTATTTAAACTTAAGGTTCATGGCACCTCGGAAAAAATGGCACTGGTGATGTTTTAGTGGTGAGGAAGAGTCCCCCTTGTTTGACCAGGAGGCCGTTCTCACGGTGAGCATGGTCAAGCGCGGCGAGGCGGGCGCTGTGTCTGCGGGCCTCCCCGGCCTTCCCGTCTTCCTAGGGGCGCGTCCTGCGGTGCTGACTGCAGAGGACGCCCGCCTCACGGGGCCTCTGGGCCAGCGCGGCCACAGCCCCTGACGACCGGGCGCCAGGGCGGCGTGCCCGGAGACACAGCGTGCGCAGGACGAGGCGCAAAGCGGCACCCCCTCTGCCCGTCGGATGAGCCTCCATGGTGCTCACCGACCTATGGGGTGCATGTCCGGCGCGGCCGGCCCCCCAGGATGCAGAGGCACGAGGGGCTTCCCGGGGCGGGGGCGGGGCAGCAGAGGGCAGGCGGCTCAGCAGCCCAGCTCCCCGGGGAGAGAGGGGCCAGAGCTCGTGGCGGAACCGCAGGTCCCAGGCTACAGGGGCTCTGGCTGGAGGCTCCCTATTTCACGTCCACTGTTTGCCCTTCGAGGGCTCCGGTGATGGTTCTCGCCAGAAGCATGCCAGCTTCGGTGACCCGGTAATTATTTCGTCCCCATACTTCTCCCAGACTGGCCTCCAGATTGACTCCAACGTGTTTGGCTCTTTCCCGGGCTCCTTCAGAAAGTCTCTTCCGCCTCTCGCTTCCCCGTGCCTCTCCGCTGACGGTCCCCTAGCTATGGGGTGGGGGGTGTGGCCCCCTCTGTGGGCAGGTGTCACGGGCGGGTGGGCGCCTCGCAGCGCCAGCAGGGAGGGGCCAGTCTGGGCCTCTGGAGGCTGGAACCGTGTCTGGGAGAGACTGGCCTTAGCGCGGCCTTACACGCAGCGATCAGCAAACCGGGCCAAAGCGGTGACGAGGACGGAGCGCGTGCGCGTCTGGCGCCGCGTTAACCGCGGGGCGCGGGCACTGTCACTGCCCCGCGGGCCCAGGTCTTCGGTGCCATCTGCGGCCTCGATGGAAAAGAGAAGCTGCGGGTGGGAGGCTGGGTCTTACCGGGCGTCGCCTGCGCCCTGCCGCACCCCCGTGACCCGGTGCTGCCAGGACAGAGCTGGATCGTCCCCTGGGCTCTGCGGGCTGCCGGGGGGCCGCTCGCCAGCCCCGGACAGCGCCGTGGGTCCTGGGCCCCCGCCCGTCTGGGTGTCACATCTTCCGGGCCCGTCCTCCAGAGGCGAGTCCGTAGGTCTGAGAGGAACCCAGAAAGTCGCTTTTCTCACCACCTGCCCGGTGACTGAGGGAGGTGGTGTGTGGACGCGGGAATGCGGCCCGCTGATGCGGGGAGCCGGCTCCCCGCGGCAGACGCCAGACGCCAGACGGCCGAGGGGCGCGACGCCGTAGAGCTGCGGGGCCGGCGCCTCCAGCTCGGCCGCAAACACCGCCTTCTGGCCGCCCGGGCTGTCTTCTCTCGGGGGGCCTGGTGTTGCTGGGGTGACAGGCGGAGGTCCAGCGACCGGTGGTGGACGAGCTGGTTTTCACTCTGTACCAAATACCTAGAAATAGATAGTTCTGCTCTCTCTGGACACCGGAGTAAAGGACATCACTGCAGACATAAAGCAAAGGGACAGTGCCCAAGAGCCACAGCAAGGGGACTCGCGGGGAGCCTGGCTTCTGATTCCTGTGCCGGGGAGGGCTGTCAGACCCCGGAGACGCGGAGGAAACGGCCTGGCAGTGCCCGTCGTGGTCACCCCTTTGCTTTCACAGAATCGTGGGAGATCAAGGCCCTGAATGCACACGTGGCCAGGGCTGCAGGTGGCCGGGGAAGAAATGAGTTACGGAATCCGTTAATACGCGGTTGGGTCCCGGGTGATCGTCATTCTTGCGGTTCCTGAACGAAACTGGCATAGACAGGAGGGTCCGAAGCGTGGACTTGCGCTCTCGTGTCCAGCGGTCACTCAGGTGTGGGCTGCCTGCCTTTATCGGGGCTCCGGGGAAGAGTGGCCCCCCGGCTTCAGTTTCCTCGTTGGCGACATGGGGCAAAGGTCACCGCTTCCTTCCCGCTGGGTCGTCCAGGAGAAACGGCGCGTCCTGCCTGGCACACACCCAGCGCTTGATAAATGTTCGCTGTTAATACCTCAAGATGCTGCGACCCATTTGGAGAAGTCCCAGGACGTCCGTCCATCCACGTCCTGTGAATGGGAAGCTATCATCTTTAGGCTAAAAAAAGAACCATTTTCTTTTTCTTTTTGGCTTGGTTTTTCATATAAAAACAAACAAAAAAAAACTCAAAAAAACTCTCCCAAAATGTAAACAAGCAAATGAACCAAAGGAAATTGACAACTGCAGGGAGTCACCAAAAACATGGCCTCCCCTGGGGCGGGCTGGATGCTTCTGGCTCCACCAACGGCCCCGGGACCACCCGCCGGTGCCCCCGAGACCCTGCCACCCTGCCACGCGAAGCGGCCGGGGCTCCCTCCGGGCGTCTGCGGCGAGGGCCGTGGGGGCGGTTCCCGCTGGCCGCTGCCCAGTCTGAGGCCCGTGACCAGGTGACTGCTTTCTTTCCACATGGAAAAGCCGCATCTGGTGGGAGAGGCCACAGCTGTGGAATCCCGTGCTGCTCGTGACCGTCAGCAGCATTTCCTGCTTCGCTTCCCCAGGGATGGACCCCTGGAAGGCGCTGGCCCTACGGAAAGCATGAAAGCCCCGCCGATGTGAGGAAAATTTTCCCCGACTGCCAGTCACCTCCGGTTGGGAAGCGCTGGGAGCGTGGGTGCTGCTGGTTCGTCTGGGGCCTTGGCTCAGGGGGCGAACAGGCAGCGCGGCCCCGTCAGAGAATCTGGTCGAAAATCCTGAGGGTTTTCACAAGCTGCGTGATCCTGAGACGCTTCTTTTTTTCCAGCCCCCACGTTTTCATATGTGAAGCGAAGTAGCAAACTCTGTAACAGATGAAGAATAAAACTGATAAATGTGCCGTTTTCTTGTGCAACGCTTGTTGCATAAATTAAATATGAGTTATGTGGGCAAGGAAGGGCTGACGTGTCAACATGGTCAAGATTTCAAAGGGACCGCGAAACCATAAGCACAGACCTTTGCAACGTTTGTAAGCATGGGTGCAGTGCTTGCTATTTATTCGATAACGTAGCGTGGCACCAGCAACGTCATCGGCGTGACATTGCACGAGGAGTTAGACGATTTCCTCGTGACTTCCAGGAAAGTCTCTGAAACCTCAGATGCCTGTTACCTTCTCAGAATGATTTCGCCCACACAAGCTATCGTGGATGGCACGATGGGCATCAGGAGGAAAATAGAAACTGAGACTCTAAGGACGAAAGATTGGGCCAATGACAGCCACGCACAGCCCAGACCTAGAGGCCGGGGGCCGGGTGAGGTCCCGTGGACCTAGAGCACGTTGCCAGCTGACATAGCATTGCCACTGTGTCGGGTAGCAGCCAACAAGACCCCGAATCCTTTCGCGGGGGACGTATGAAGTGTGGGGTGGACCCTGCCATGCAGGCCGTCTTGGGTTAGGCTGTACTCTGGGGCGTGTGGCCCATCTGCCCAGTCCCGCGTGCCTCTGCTGTGCACCCCGGTCTCAAAGTGAGGGGTCCCAAATGTCCCAAAGTGAGGGGTCCCAAATGTGACCTTCTACATCATGGAACTGAGAAAGGACCCAAACGGGGGACTGAGAACACAGCATCCCGGAGCGAGTTATCTGTCGGGGTGGCAGCGGGGGGGTGCAGTGGGGGTGACGGCCCGGCCCTCGGGCGGGGTGGCGACCTCCCTGAGATCGCTGTGCACGTCACACACCTGTTTTACTACGAAGTATGGAAGCAGTGACCAGGGGAAACCTCCAGCCCGGCAGTTTTCCGCACTGGCATTGAGGCGAGGTGCCAGCGGTCAGTCACGGGCTGACTGGGCTGAGGTTCACCTAGTTTTGTTGTAGGAAATGACCTTGACCTCGGTTTTTTTCCTCCCCCAAGAGGCAACAAGCCACCCACACCATGCTCTCTGACGGAGCGAGCGGGGAGCCAGTGGGGACTCCCGCTTCTCACGGTGCTTGTCCATCTCAGCTGAGTCGCAGCAGGTGGGGGCCCTGCCCCCCACCCCGCCCCGCGCTCTGGCAGCCCCAGCGAGGGGCCTCTGGGCTCACAAGTGACCACCACCCTGCACACCTGCCTGGCCCTGGCCACCCTCTGTCCCTTCCCTCTCGTCCTGTGTTCTTGGCCTCCTGGTGGGGGAGAGGTGAGGCCGCAAGCTCCTGGGCGGGGCTGGGCCACCTGTGGGCTCCAGCCCTTCCTCTGCTGAGGCCGCGGTGGCAGCCCGGACGGGACCCACCAGGGAGAGCGCACGTCAGTGGTCCAGGCCGGCAGGAAGTTCTCTCAGCCACGCGGCCCACATTTCCTTTTCCTCAATTACATCCCACTGCTCCAGCTGAACCTCACAGACGTCGCTGGCCCAGCCTGGCCTCATACATCGGTGCCGCTGTGCACTGTCCTTGGGCCGTCTGCACCATGCACGCTCAAACACACTCACACTCACACACACTCTTACACACGCATACTGACACACATGCTCACACACACAACATCCCCTGGAGGTGCTGCTGGCCCATCAGACGCCTCCCCTCCACTCCTGGGAATGGACATCTTGGACATGCCTCACTTGGGGACCAAGGGCAGGTCCGAGGCGGGGAGAGGAAGTGTCTGTGGGTCTTTGTCTCTGCATCCTTCTCACCAGCCGCGTGGGAGTCCTGTGGAGGCATCACGGTCGCCGTAGCAAACTCTGTGTAGCATGGACGTAGTGCGTGGATGCTCCTGTTTTGAGGCTGATCATATTGCAGACATTTGTTTATTTGCTGTTGTCCCCAGTTGGCTCTCAGGTCCCCTGGCTGGGAGCTGCCTGCTGTCCTCGCAGCCAGTCATCGCCCCGAGCCTGGGACACAGCAGGCTCAGGAGACGCCTGCCACGTGCATGGCGGTCCGAGGCCTGGTGCTGTGTCGGGCACGCCACACGTCGTGCAGGGCGGCGTTCACCCTGACCGGGCAGCAGGGGTGCAGCAGGCGCCAGGGGACCCGACACGAGGTGGCTCTGAAGGCCAGGCGCACAAGCTTGGCAGCCTCGCCCCGCCTGGTCCTCCCCTCAACAGGACCAGGTCCGTGGGGCTTGTCGGGGACCCAGGATACTGACTGCCCTCTGGCCCGAGGTGCCCCCAATGGCACGCTCGCCCCCCGAGTCACCTCTGATGCTCGCTCCGGTCGGCCTCTGGTTCCAGGAGCACATGGGCGTGGGAAGACATTCATACCCCTCTGAGATGTGCGATGACCCACCCCCTGAGAAGAGCTTTCCCCCAGCTTCCTGAGGTGTCACCAACAAATAATGATCGCATGCCAGCGGAGTGCAGTGTGGCACCTTACTATCCATCCGCGTGCTCTGCGAAATGATTACCACGGTGACGCTAAGTAACGCGTCCGTCGTCTCACATGGAGACCTTTGCGGGGCTGGCGTGGTGAGACCATAAGATCTACGTTCTCAGTGAGTTTCCAGTGCACAGCAGTGTGATCAACAGCGGTCACCTCGCTATCCATTGGATCCTCAGAACACGTCCGTCCTGTCACTGGACATTCACGCCCTTCGACCCACAGCTCCCTGTTTCTCCAGCCCCCTGCCTGGCACCCCCGTTCTCTCTGCTCAGCGGGTTCGACTTTTTTAGGTTCCCCCCGTAAGTGAGATCGTACAGTGTTCGTCTTCCCAGGTCTGGCTTGTTTCACCTGGAGGGTTTAAGATGGCATCGGTCCCGGCTGCCACTTCGGCTCACGGTGTCGGCTCAGGGCTGGGCCCTGCAGGAACGGGCGGTGGCGGGAGGAAGGCTGCAGCTCCCCGTGCCCCCTCCCCCTGGCCAGTCCCTTCAGAGCAGGGAGAGTTAGGGCTCTGACGAGTGTCCTCGGGAGGGACTTGATTCCCACTCCGTCCCTAGCAGGTAGGAGAGAATTAGCAGTTCAAGTTTTTGTCCTGACCTACTGCCACCAAGTCGTGTGACATCTAGTGTTAGTCACCGTCTCTAAGACTCAAGTTCCTCCCGAGGAAAATGACAGGAACATCGCGGTTCTGTTGACAGATTGGATTCGGGAATGTGAGTGTAAATTAGACGATGTGTTGTAAGCAATGGTGTTGGCTTAAAAAGTACATGATTATGATAATAATAAAGATTATTTCTTAGCCTTCCTGGTGACACGAACATTTTTTCTTCTTTTGAAATTAGTCAGAAGTCAGACAAAAAGAATATGACCTGCTCTAACGGCTGATATTTCTTCAAAAATGTTTTGCTGTGCTCAAATACACGCAACAGGAACTTTACTCTTTTAACCGTGTTTAAAATGACAGTTCAGGGCCACGGAGGACAGTCCAGTGGCTCTGCATGCGTCATCGCCATCCGGAAGAAATCCGTGCCAGCCGAGGGAGGAGATTTGATTGTTCCGGTCTCCCCCTCCTCAGGGAGTGATGACCTCTCCACCTGAGGTCAAGCCCCAGCCCCCGTGGTGACACGAGTGTTCCCTTTCTCCACACAGCAGGGCCACGCGACCGGCTTTGTCTCCCAATTCCCCGTTTCCCGAGACCACGTGACCGAGCTCGCAGAAGACTTTGCAGAGACAGCGCTGCAGCTGGCCACTTGGTCTGGGGGCACGAGGCAGGCGGGCACGAGGGGCTGTCGGGGTGCCCGGGAGGTCTCAGAGCTGTGCTAACACCTGCTCCGGACGCCTCCTGCGTTCTCAGCTTCCGCCAGCGCCTGCCTTAACTGCTCAGCGCAGGTGCGGGTCTGGTGCTTCTCCAGTTTTTCTGGCGGATGCCATTCTCGCTAGATCTGCCACAGTCCCGCTAAGGCGGGGCCGTTCCGTTCCGCGAGGCTCGGACCTCCGCCGTGGGGTGGGTGGCGGGGAGGGGGTTTGGGCTGGGTTTTGTGAGAGACCAAAGGCCCGTTTGTGTGGCTCTGTGACAAGGGTCCCAGCCACCACGGAGGCCTGTACGTTGGGGACATGGGGGGAAGGTCATTCTCACCTGCAGAGAGTGAGACCCACAGGTTAGAGACCCACGCACACAACCCGCGGAGTGTCCAGTCGTCCTGTGTGCTGAATCAGGGTCAGGGACGCTGGGTACCGCCGTGTAACTGGATTTCGCAACGAGCATCTGCCTGGGGGGCGACACGCGCTAACCCCCCCAGACGGGGCGGGGGGGCCTTCTCCTGACTGTGGGGAGGGGCCGTGGGAGTGCGCGCTGCTGCATCTGAGCACCCGCTGGAGCCGAGCGCAGAGACCACAGGTGGGCGGGGGCACAGGGCGTGCCCGTGGGCGGGGCGTAGATCACGTGCCCTGGGTGGGCGTGGGCTCCGTGTTGGTGGGCGGGGCATAGGGCACGTGCCCGTGGGCGGGGCGCGGACTCTGTGCCGGTGGGCGGGGCGTAGGCCACGTGCCCGTGGGCGGGGCGTGGGCTCTGTGCACCTGAACCGACATCAGGGCGGCAAGGGTCTCGTGTCCAGCACGAGGCTGCGAGGCCGCTGGCAGTGGCCAGGGCCTCTCTGGAATCCCCGCTGTACTGTGTGTGCCCTTTGGTCTCTGCGGGAGCCATGCCACTCTCGAGCTGGGAGCAGGACGCGGAGGAGGCTGGAGAGGCCTCAGAACCACTTGGAATTAGCATGTTTTCCTCTGACGCACTGCGGTCCCCGCCCCTGGACTGCCTCTGATCTGAGGGGCGTGCTCTCTGGAGCTCGTCCCAGGGGCCGAGGCCGCTCCCAGGGCTGGAAGAAGGCCTCTGTGTGTGGGCGCTGGACACGCCCGACTCTGGGTGGGAGGAGGCCCTGCCGAGCCATCTGTCTCTCGCCGGACTCCCCAGTCCTGCAGCGCAGCACCAATGGGCAGTGTCGTCCTGCAGTGAAATCTGTCACTCGGGCGGCCTCGGGCCTCTGAGAAAGGAGAGGAGAGGCTGCCTCTGTGATTCTTGCTAAGGTCAAAATGTCTCCTGCAGCACTTTCCCCGGGGATTTGTGAGACGGGTTTGTACCCAGGGGGTATTTTCCTTGGCCTGTCACCAAAACGTAGCTTGCCCGGAGGTGGAGGAAACCAATTTGTTGACAATTCTCAGAAACAAGAGGCCAGAAGGGGGCAAGGAGAATCTAGAAACCTCAGGGCAAAGACCTCTGGAGGGAGGCCCTGGTCCAGGCCCCACCTTTGCCTCCTCATCCCAAAGTCACTCTCAAGCCCTACAAGGCCGCCTCCACCAGGAAGTCTTCCTGTGGTTCTCCATCTTAGAGCCCTCACTCTGCTGTGCGCTCCACAGCAAGGAGCTGGCTTGTCGTTTCGGTCTGTTTTCATGCTTATTTCAAAGTGCTTTGCTCCTGAGCCGCTGGGGGGAATATTCCTAAGTCCAGGTCATCTTTGTTTTGTGACTTTAACAGACTTTATTTTTTTAGAGCAATGTTAGGTTCACAGCAAAATTGAGAGGATGATGCAGAGATTCCCCTATATCCCCTTGAGTGCAGCCTCCCCACTGTCAGCAACCCCACCAGAGGGCACATTTGTTGCAGCTGATGGACCTGCACTGACACGTCATCGTCACCTAGGTCCTTAGTTCATGTGGGGTTCACACTTGGTCTTGTGCAAATGGATGAGGACACACAGTAGTTTCACTGCACTAAACATCCTCTGTCCTCCCTGGACTCAGCCCTCCTTCCCCCGACTCCTGACAACCACTGATCCTTTGTCCCCAAAGCTTTGCCTTTCCCAGAATGTCATATGGTTGGAATCATGCAGATGGGCTGCTTTCACCTAGCAGTATGCATTTACGGTTCCTCCATATCTGCCCATGGCTGACAGCTCATTTCTGCTTAGCCCTGAGTACTATTCCATTACCTGGAGGGACCACAACCTATCCATCACCTGCTGAAGGGAAGGGCATCTTGGCTGCTTCCAAGTTTCAGCAACAGTGGCTCAGAATAAAGCCACTGGAAATGTCCGTGGCCAGGTTTTTGTGTGGACGTGTTTTCAGCTCCTTCGGATAAACAGGAGCGTGATTGCTGGATTGTGTGAGAGCAGGTTTAATTGGTAAGAAATGGCCTGTCCTCCAACATGGCCGCACCATCTGCATCCCCACCAGCACGAGTGAGACTTCCTGAGGCTCCAACCACGTCCTCGCCAGCATGGGGTGCTGTCAGCGCTCTGGATTTTGGCCATTTTGGTCGGTGTGTAGTGGTGTCTCGTTGTTTAATTTGCATTTCCCGGATGACACGTAGTGGGGAGCATCTCTTCCTATGCTCATTCACCAACAAGGCATCTTTTTCTCCGCACGGGGACAGCGTCCCTCCGGGATCTGAGTGCTGACCTTACTCCAAGTTCCCTATTTCTGAAATTAGCAAGGGAACGTCCTGGGGGCAGAGTTCGTGTCTCCTGTCTGCTCCGGGCACCTCCATCGGATCCTGGCTCTGAAGCGTCGGGGGAGGAGTCATGTCTGCTCATGTGGTCACGGAGAGGCTACATCACCTCCCTGAGCTTCAAGCTCCTCACCTGTGAAATGGGGAGAACGATAGGACTCCCTTTTGTGAGGTGTTTCGATAACAAACATGCTAATGCATACATAAAGTAGCACAGAGCCTGGCACATGGGAAACACGTAGAGAAGATTAATTGCTGGTGACCATGATTATTCACCGAGAGACGTGAGGCCAGTTACCATGTCGCCTCCTCACATTGTTTCATTATGAGCATATCTCTGTAACGGGGCCCGGGAGTTTGGGGCCAGTGCGTAGGTAGAAAAGTGAAAACAAACTGACCACACCATGGCAGCCGTTCAAAAAATTCCCATTCCCAAAGCAAGTATTTGCCTGGAGGAAAAACAAGAAAAAAAAAAACGAAAAACAAAAAACAAAAAACACAACACCATCACAATTTAAGGATCAAATTTAGAGATTAAGAGAAATTACCTAATTTTGGAACTTCACCCAGGAGTCACGCCGAGACCTTGGCAGAGGGGTCAGCTGGTTGAAGACTGGCTCCTGTGTCACTCACCTACTTTCTTGCCTCCAACCAAGGCCAGTTCCCGTCTGGCCTTGGTCCTCACCCCATTAACACAGACAATTAATGATATTCTGGACCAGGCCCAGACGAAAACCTCATTTAGGGCACTTCCCCTCCACTTCACCGGCACAAACAGCTATTCTGGGGTTGGGCTATTTTCCAAGTTGGGTTACATGATGGTAAACAAGTTTTTTTCCGTTTTTTTTTTTTTTTTTTTTTTTAGTGAGTGAAATTTTTACTGGGTACTTCACAAAACACAATTAAAAAAAGATTATTTGGAGAAACTATTAGGTGGAAAATTTAGAGACAAAGAAGTACATGTGGTTATAAAAATGTTTTTCACTAGGTTCTGTTTATTCCTTGGCTCTGTTTGCAAAGAGCTAGTTGGAAATGTTTCTGACTAGAAATAAGCGTTTCCCATAGATTTGGGGACTTTCTGATATAGACTATCAATAATTATCTATCTTATTTTGAGGATAAAAATGGAAAGTGGAAAGTTCAAGAAATCAATTAGCTGGCTTGAATTTGCTGAGAAATTCAGAGTCACATTCATGACTGAAATTTCCAAAGTAAATCAACGGGCTATGAAGTAAATTAACCCGGAATGACAAAACGAAAGAGTGGTTCCCATGTAACCTCATAAATTTCCTGCTCGATGCATTTCAAGTCTCTGATTTCTAATAAAATTCTCATGAGAACATAGTATTGCTCCATAAAAACTCCTCAGCTCTCCCCATGAGAACTGGCTGGTTTATAAGGGCACATGGGTTCACGGCTGTGGTTTATTTATTAAAAATTTCTCAGTAAATATATCATGGTCCACTGGATAGCGCCCTATGATTACGGAGAGGCCATGTATCATTTCTGCCGTCCCCAAGTACGAAGAAAACACGAAGAAGCACATCAGAACTCTGAACCCGAAGAAAACCTGTGACCCTTTTTTTCCTAAAGAAAGTTCCATGCTTGGTGTCCCCTTGTCCTGGCACAGGGTGTGACTTCCTGGGACACACAGGGCAGGCAAAGGCTACCACAGGACATGGCAAGTTTGGGGAGATTTCAAACGTCTCAGAGAAAAGATGTGATTTATATGCAGTCACGAAGATATGCATTTATGGCTTACTCGCCTCTCCCCACGTGCCTTCCGCCAGGAAAAATAAGGTTCACTAATGGTGTGTTTTCAGTCTGTGCCAAACACCTGGCTGAAAGTGTCGGGGGTCCTACTTCACTAACACAATCTTACAACGCGAGCCATTTGTCATCCTGTTTTAGGTGGGGGAGACTTCACACAGAAAGATTAAGTGCGTTGCCAAGGTCACACACCTCACAAGGGACGGAGAAGGGAGTCGAGGCCTGGGAGGCAGGCTGACTGCCACGCTGACACTGACCATCAGGCCAGACTTCCAAGGCGACGCCCACCCGAGGAGGGTGGCGTGGACCCTGGCGCCTTTAGTTCACCCAGGATCCTCTTCAGACAAACCTGCAGCGCAGCTGCAACATCAGCAAAGCACCTGTCGGGGGTTAAGGCTGTGCGGACCTATTCACGGCGGGCGGCCGCATCCGACTGAGCCCACAGCCGAGACGAGGCCCCGCCTTGGGTGCGGAACGACGAGCCCCGCCTTCCGTGCCGCTGTCCCCCGCGGGGACTCTGGTCCTCACAGCTGGGCCTCACGTTTCCAGCACTTGGCGCAGCTGCTGGCACACGCAGGTGCTAAGCTAAACGTTTCGATGAATGAGGATGGGTTGGTCCATGGCTGAGAAGAGCATAATTAAAAAAAAAAAAATTTAAATAGACTTTCTTGTTCTTATTATTTTTAGAGCAGTTTTAGGTTCACAGGAAACTTGATGGGAAACTATAGAGAAATCCCATCTACCCTCTGTCCCCCCCAGCCCCTGTCCCCAGAGGGTGCATGTATTACAGTGGGTGAACCCGCACTGACACGCCATCATCACCGAGGGGCCACCGTCCTCATCGAGGTTCGCTCTGGGTCTTGTACTTTTTGTGGGTTTGGACAAGTGTGTACCGACAGGTGTCCACCATTACGGGTTCACGCAGAGCAGTGTCACCGTCCCGAAACCCCTCTGTGCCCTGCCGGGTCATCCCTCCGCCCCCAGTGCCTGGCGACCGCTGAGCATTGTGCCTTTTGCAGCGTGTTGTGTCCCTGTGGTGCATTCTTTTCCGACGGGCTTCTCTCGCTCAGTCATCTAGGTTTCCTCCGTGTCTTTCATGTCTTCAAAGCTCATTCCTTTTTGGCTGAATAATATTCTGTCGTCCAAGAAGAATATAATTTACACCTCGCAGAAATGAAGAACACTCTGTAGATCCACGGAATTTAGACTGGAACGCCTTACAACTGGTGGTGGCACATTCCAGAATTCACTGTCTCTGAAGAGACACAGAAAATGACTTTTTTCCTCTCATGAATAGAGCAGTGGGACCCGACTCATGGGTCCCCACCATAAAAACCGGTCCCAGAGTGAGCGTGCACAGCTTCTGAATACGCTGCTGGCTGAATATTTCATAAACACCGACTGCAAATTTAAGAGCGCTGGCCTCCGACAACGGACAGTCCCCTAAACCTTTTATAGGAAATGGATAGATAGCTGCACGTGGACACCTAATTATGGCCATAAACCCTTAAGCACAGGACTTCGAGGGCAGTTGGATGACTTGCTGGGAAAGGTAGAAGGCACTGCCTCACTAAGCCTTTGGCGGGCTGGTGGTACGGGACACACGGGTGACCGTGTGCAGGACTGGGAGCCACGAAGTGACCGTCCACGCCCCAAGCTTACACTGCCAAGGGCGAGAGACGCGCCGAGCCGGCTGGGAGGGAGCGGGGCTGGCGGCGGGGCGCGCGCGCCACCTAGCGGCGCCCGCGGCGCAGCACGGCGCTGCCCGGAGCCCCGCGCCCCGCGGCCACTCGCTCCGGCGGCGCCCAGCGGCGGGGTTCCGTGAGGTCACGGAAGCGCCACCCCTCCAGCAAGCATGCGCGTGGAGTGTGCTTAGCGTCGTGACGCGCGCGGGTTCAGACGCCCCCCGCGGGGCGTCTTCATCGTGAAAGTCAGCGAGACCTGCAGCGGGACGCATGCACGCGGCAGGGCGGCGCCCGCATCCACGGAGAACTGGCTCTTCGCAGCTTCAAATTAGGGCTCAGCGTTATCATTAAGTGGGAGAAGAAGGCGACGGGCCGTTCGTTTCAAACCCAAGTCAACACTCGGCCAGAGTTAAGCTTTCAGCTGACAGTTACTTAAAAAATAAATGACTCAAAGTCCTGAAAGTTGTTATAACCTTACAGAATGCAGCTCAGACCTTTGTCCACCTAACTCCATTACTCAGATTAATCACATTACTTCCTGACTGCTAGGGGAAAAAAAATACTGACCTCCAAATTCTTAAGACGTCTGAGAACGCAAAGCGGGGTCTGAGTATCTAACTAAAACGTTCTCTTTATCATTCGTTTCACAGGGGCCAACTTAAGGCAAACATATCATCAACCGCCAGAATTGATCCCTCTCCCTTCACGCTTCCTAGAAGTTCTGGAGAGAGGAGGAGAAGACAGAGACTTCGCATTTTCAGAATTCCTGATCGGTTTGTTAGTCATCTCTTAAGGGCCATTTTACTGCCCTGTGACTGACTCTCTGAGGCCTGACGAAGCTCTCTGCCTCGACCCCGCAGGGCTCCATGCCTGAGATGTGTGCGCCTTGTGCTTTATAAGGTCACAAGACCGTGGCGAGATGCCCCCAAATGACTTGAGGACTTTGGAGCAATTACCGTAAAACTTTTTAGAGAAAGCAAACTTAAATCTCCATCGAAATCCAGCACGTGTCTGCTGTGGGGCAAGCCGGGGTCCAGAGCAGGGCTGGCAGAGTGTCCCATCTCCTGTGGTCTTAGGAACAATGGGCCCCTGGCCCCATAGGAAGAGTCAAGCTCCACCGTCTCTGGAGGGCAGCTGGGCCTCAGCGTCAGGGAGTGGGGAGAACAAACGGAGACCCTGTCCCTTGGGGTAGCCCCGCATCCACCGCCTCTGTGGCTGTATGTCAGCAGTCTGTAACCCAGCCCAGCCAGCTAGCGGCATCCCTGATTTACCAACGAGGCACCTGCAATGCAGAAAGATGAAGTGACTTCTGTGTCATCACAGAATTGTCTGGAAAAAGAGCCTGCCTATTCTTTTATGGACCGTTCCATCTCTTTATTAAGTTAAAGACAAAGCGTTGCCTTTAAATTCAAATTTTTCAGGCCGGAATGATGGCCTTAATTGCCCTTGCGGATTGTTTTGTTGGTCTGCGTTGTCTTAGCTTCAGTTTAAGAACATGATAAGGACAAAAATCCATACTGTTTATTCCGCTCCCAAGCTCCCCACCCCCCGCCCTTGTGCCCTCCCCCACCCCGGCCCTACCCATTGGTAAACAAATCGGAAAATTCCCCAATGGGCAGAAAAGCTGTCCACGGCTTCCTCCAGCTGGAAAGAATTGCGTCCCGCGGAGATGTGGACCCCATTTATAATGGAAACCCTGACGGGCCATGCCGTAATTATGGCCTTGCCGTGATGCATGTTTCTGTGTGGTCGAAGCTTCCATGGTTTTTTCCACGGTATTTTCCCATGGGGGAATCCCTCCCTGAGACACTAACTTAAAATCTGGATCCTGGCTTTGCCTTTGGAGCGCTGGTGGGGCTTGGTGTTGACGACGTGTCCACTTTGGTGGTCCTGAGAGCACGGGGGACTTTAGTTACCTTGACGCTGGGGGTGGAGGAAGGTAGGGGTTGGGTGGTGCAGGAGTATATTTGAGGAATCTTGAATTGTCTGCAGATTTTGAACCAGGGAACATTCTCTGCTCTGGCTCAGCGGCTACATAAAGTGGGAAAAAGTGAATAGCGCTAACAGGTATTAGGGGGACCAGTCATCCAACTGGCCCGGTACTATCTGGTTTTACCCCTAAAATCGCACAGCCCAGGAAACCCCCCCAGTCCTGGGGAAACGAGATAATCAGTCATTCTAAATACTATGGAAAATAAATCAAATTCAGGAAGATAGAAAAACATCAGTCTGTTTTAAAGAGAGCAACTAGAGTGGGGTTTATTTTATTTTATTTATTTTACGCCTACAGCACCTGGTCTTCCTAGGTGGTCTCCCATCCAAGTACTAAACAGGCCCTACCCTGCTTAGCTTCTGAGATCAGACGGGGTCGGTGTGTTCAGGGTGGCGTGGCTGTAGACCGGAGTGGGGTTTAAGGTGAAATCCTTGCTTGGTGCTCAGAAGACCTAGGCGGAGTGAGCACGCGGCTTGAGAACTGACTCAGGACAGGACTCAGAAGGGATGGAGAAGTCCCATGCTTGGCGTGGCTGAGCATCGTGAGAACCAAGCAAACCGTTGCCCGGCCTGCCGTGTCCCAGGCTCCGCTGTCCTCTGGAGTGACAGAGGCGTGAGCAGAACGGGGCGTTTCGTGGGCGTTTCTGTCCTCCTGGGAGCTGCTGCCCGGGTCCCACTTCTCTAAGACTCTTTCCCCCAGGCCCTTGGCCGCTCCGCACACACCGCTTCTCCCTGCTGCATGAGGAACAGGGTGCAGGCGAGAAGGACCTCGAGGCCGATTTGGGGGCTCAGGTTGCCCATCTGGTGTCTGCCCTGCAGGCCGGCTTTCTGGACCTCCGTTCGGGCTGGGCCTTCCTGGGGACTTGCCATCAGCCGTCCTTCGGCCCAGGCCTCCCCAGGGCCGGCAGCTGAAGAACCAGCCCGCCACAAGGAGATGCCACCAACACAGGGACACTGATGGGAGCCAGCCCTGACTTCCGGCGGCTCTGGAGGTCCCCTGCTTTAGTGACAATGGCAGCGAAGGCGATGTGTGTGCCATCTGCAGTGACCAGGGATCCGCAGAGTCTTTTTGCTGCTTCTCCAAGAGGAGAAGGGAGTGTGGGAGCCTCAGAACAATCAAGTGACGCAGCCAGGCCTGGGGGACAGCAGACACAAGACACATGCCACCACGGGAGTGACACGCACTTCGATGTCCCGGGTGAGGCCGCTCCCTGGAGGTGTGAGATGGAGGGCCACGCTGGTCCCTGGCCCCTTACCAGCCCGTCCGCGCCTCAGGCTCCGTCTGCTTAGTGCCTGGTGTATACATGGCACATAGTTAACCGAGTGAGTGGAGTGGATTTCTAGTCTTTGAGCCCGTTCAAGGGCTGGGACGTTTGAAAAGCGTGAGCAGACTCACTGCGTCCCACCGCTACCTTTCCGTGCGACACAAAGGCCCTTCTGAGAGGACGCACTCTGCTAAGACTGAGCTGCGTCCCCCTGATGTCCGTGTGTGAAGCCCTAACTCGCAGCTTGATGGTATTTAGGGGATACGGACTCTGGGGGGTGGTCAGGTGTAGATGAGGTCCTGGGTGGGGCCCATGAGGAGGTTCGTGTCCTTACGAGAAGTGACACCGGAGAGCTTCGTTCTCTCCCCTCACGGTAGGAGGACACGTGGAGAAGGTGGCCATCTGCCAGCCAGGACAAGGCTCTCACTGGGAACTGAGCCACTAGCACCTTGACCTTGGCCTTCCCAGGCCCCAGATGACTGTGGCTGAAGCCGCCCGGTCCATGGTGTTTCTCCAGCTGGGATTCACAGCTGGAGCAGTCACCGTCCCACGGCGTCCCAAACCCGCTGCGTGCCAGGCCCTGGGGTTACAGAGCTCAAAGTCAAGCCTTGCAACCCTTAATTAGCCTTCAGAGGGGCCTCGTTCAAGTTCAGGAAGAGGTCGCTAGAGGGCCGGGAACTGTGGAGGACAAGCTGGGGTGGGGGCAAGTCGGGGGGGAGACTGGAGAGGAGGCCCCCCAGATGGAGCGGCTTGGGTTCCTCTTGCGGATGCCCAGGGGCGGGGGTCTGTGGGGATCCGGGAAGAGGCCCAGGTTCGCGGGTGGGTGGAGGAGGACCCCACGTGCTATAATCCTACAGCGAGGGTGACTGGGGGAGTTTCTGTCCTGTCAGCAAACTGCCTTCACTTTGCACGTAGCCGTAGCGAAGGTTTTCGGCTGCCCTCTGCTAGCTCGAATTGGCTTATTTGGCCGGCAGCAGAGCCTAACGCTAAGACTTACTGCAGAGGGTGTCGCACACGCTCTCAGCATGTCACTCTACGTGTCCTCTTTGGGGCTTGAATATTGTCCCTGAACCCAGCGGTGTTAGGAAGTGCTACCAGCAAATGGGACCCAGCGCCCCCTGTGTGGACTGGTCCTGCTCAGTGGTTTCTGATTAGACTTCCCGAGCCAGCTGTGAAGGAAGGCTTACAGACATGATGCAGACACTGACCCACACAGAACACGTGTAAGGGGAGGAGTTAGGAAGAGGCAGAGCATGAGGGCAGAGGGGCATTAATGTCCCTCCCGTCGGATGAGCCTAAGTCACAGATGCCACCTCTCATTTAGGCTCTGCCGAAGAGATCGGGGAATCTCAGAGTGACACCTGCGTTCTCGGTTAGGTCGATGATTACAAGCACACATTTCTCATCCACTTCCAGAAAGGGCTTGCATTATCTTACTCTGAGATTTGTTAAAATCACACAGTTAGAACACGCTTTTATAAAGAGGGTTGATGAACAATCAGCAGTGTCAGGAGAAGCTAACTGTGATGAGAGCCAGAATACAATAGGACTCTGGGTTGTACCTCCTCATTTCCCAGAAGTGACAACAACAACAATAACAACAACAACAACTAGAATAAGGATCATACGGTTTGTGAAAGGGAGGAAGCACCCCCCTCCCGCCCCCGGGCTGTTGGAGAGCATGTCCTGTGCACGTGTGACATCACAGTGGAGCACAGACGATCACACCTGCCTCCCTCCTTTCTGGGCTGTGCAGGTGGAGGTGTGTGTGTGGGGGGGAGGGGCATGATGCACCAAGGCCATAGGTGTCAGGGGTGGGATTTCTCCCAACTCGAAGCCCAGCAACCAGCTCGACCTTGCAGCCTGCCTTCCTCCCGCGCCGTGACTGGTCAGATGAAGAAACTCGTGTCGGTCCTCGGCCTCTCCTTCCAGCTAGAGTCGCTGTGGGTGGACTCGGACTTGGGGGTGGACGTGAGGCAGGGCTCCTCTGCAGGCCTCGGGCTCGTCCTCGGCCAGGACGTGGGTGTGCCATCGGCGGCAGGGTGACTCAGGTCCCTCGTGGGCTCCTGCTGCTCCCCACACTCTGAGCCGGCCAGGGGTGTGCCGGAGAAGCTCGCCCGGGGGCACAGCCTTCCATCCGGGCCCCTGTACAGGATGGGGCTGATGCGGGCCATGGTGACGGGAAAGGGCTTCGCGGCCGGCGGGGGTGAGGCCGGCAGGGCAGGGCTGCCTCTTCCTAACATCGGCAGCGTTGCCTGGCCACCTGCTTGGTGTGAGGGTGTGGCCCCTTCAGCGGTGGCACTGAAGTACAGCGTGGAGTCCCCCTGTCCCTCCCCTCTGCTCAGCTGCCCACCTGCACCTCCTTCTTGCACCCCAGAAACAGCCCCTGCTCCTTCGTCTGGGCTGCCCTCCCGCTGCAGAGCCCAAGGCTTTGGGACAGGAGCTTTCTCATAGTTATCGCTGGCAAAAGAGACATAACTCGAGCTTTCTGACAGGTCGGCTTCTGCTTTCAAGACGCTTTGAAACTCAGAGCCTTTCTCTGAGGCTAGGGAGTCATGGGGTGACGGCGGGGGCTCTTGCTGGGAAAATGGAGGCTTCCTCTGCTGGTCGTCATGTGGGCTCACCCGCCATGCAGGGGGGCGAAAGCAGCCAGGGCGGTCTTCTCCAAAGACCGCGTTGATCTTAGACACATTTCCCGTTTTTAGGGCAAGTTTCACCAACAGCCAGTGGTGGTGGCTGAAGAAAGGGTCCTCCTCGGCAATCTGGCTTTCCAGCCCAGCCTCTGGGGGTCCCCACTGCAGGCTGGGGGGCTCCCCCAGACTTGTTAGCTCAGAACCTTCTTCTTGGCACATGCTTGGGCTCTCCAGACTCTCCCCAGCCAAGGCAGGGCCTGGGGGAGACGATTCTCTTTCTGCTTTGTCGCCCCCTGCGATGCCACAGGACTTTCTCACAAAGCCCTGCCTGATGTCTGTGGACTTAGGATGTAGCAGGCTGTAATAAGTCACCAGCGAGACACTGCCTGCAAAAGAAGGAAAAAAATAAGAGAGACCAAGGTTACATTCTTGGAAGTCCTGCATCCTGCCCGTGGCTTGTAGAATTCCAGGCTTTGGAGTTTTTGGTAGAATAATGTAATTTGGGATCCACATCGGGGTTCTTGTTGGAGCATCATGGCAGGATGTTTGGAGGGAATTCCCTCAGGCTCCAGCTTCCATGTTTCTAAACTTCAAAATAGAAAACAGTTTCAATCCTACCGATTCTTCCTTGAGCTGCAACTGAGTGCATGGGGGGGGGGGGGAGTGCCTGTGCGTGAAGAGATGTCTGGCAGGAATGCTAATGTCACTTTCACGTGACAGGATCAGAATTCGACCCTCCGCACGCGGGTGGAGGGATGGGCCCCGAAGCTGGGGCCGAGGCACGGTCTGAAAAACAAGACCCGAGCAGAGGTTAAACGTGCTCATCAAACGCCTCGTATGGAGTTTCCGGGGGCGGCGGCAACAACACTTCCTTTGAGCATCAACATCTTAATCACGTTGTTGTCGGATTCACTTATTTTGGTCGGAGTGTTGACTAGCAATAACCTCTTTACCAGAGCGTTCCGGCGACCTCCCACGTTCTTTCCAGTTTCCTGCTGGCCTGGCTCGAGTGCCCGGCTTCAGCGAGCTCGTTATAAACAGCGTGACACCCGAAACAGGCGTGGGGGGAACATCGGAGGGGCAGGAAGAGCTGGGGGACCCTAAGGGCCAGTCGCTCGCTTCCTCTGAGTGCCGTCTTTGGAGGGGGAGGAGCGAGGGGCACGATCCACAGCTCAGGCCCCTTCTGCTCCTCGGTCTGAACCATCAGCCAGCGAGGGAGCTATTGTCCCTTTTCTTTTACAATGAGCCTCCCCAGGCCAAGGAAGGGGATCTGAGCCCGCTGAGGACGCAGCCCAGGGGCTCATACCCAGTGACGCCAGCCTTTCTGTGGCCCCGTCTTTCGCGGGGCTCTCGGGGGCAGCCCCAGGCCGGCGAGCCGGTGTCCGGGCTCAGTACGTTTGTCGGGGGAGCTCGGGATGGGAGCCTGTGCTCCATGACTCTACCATGCCCATCCTGCCACTGAGCACGCTCCAGGGCCGCTTGGGAGTCGGGGTCAGGCAGCTCGGGAAGATGGGGAGGCCCAGCGGGCCGGCGGTGAGCCCCTCCGGCCGTCTGAGCTAGAGCAATAAAAGGACCCCAGTCCTCCGACACCTATTTCTCTGCTTGGGGGTCAGGGCTGTCGGGTGGCACCCAGCACTTCCACGGGCCTCGTTCAGGCTGTGGGTCACCAGAGGGAAGGCTTTGGGCCGAGGGTGGTGGGGGAAGGGAGGGGGCGGGGCCGAGGGTCCAGGGCTGCTGCGAACATCCGGGGAATCTCTGCGCTCAATCGTGTATCAGAGGCACGGGGACGCGCAGGGTTGGGGCGCCTGCCCTGGGCAGTCTAGCTTGGCCTTTCGACCGAGAGCACCTTGCCCCCCGGGCCGGGCGTGCTGTGGGGACAGCAGGCTGGCAGCGGGGGTGCCTTTTGTTTTAATTTTCCCAAGGTTGGAGTGGGTTCCTTTTCGAGTCACATGGGTCTGTGAAGCCAGGTGAACACGAGCACAGCAGAGACCTTGGGGTCACTCGTCCATTCCCTAAAGCGAACTGATGATCTGCCTCCGCCAGGCGCCAGGCGAGATGCCGGAAGTGGGGCTGGGCGGGCACCAGCACGGCCACTGACAGGCCGTGTCGCCCTGAAGGTGGGGTGTGGTGGGACAGTGGGAAGGACGCACCAGGTCTTACCAATCAGAGATCCGGACAAGACTCCTGCCATGGTCCACAGGCTGGTCGCCGATGTCCCCTGGAGAAAGTCAGTGGCCAAGAGCAACAGGATGCTGTTCTCCAGCAGCATAATCTGTGGGACAAGACGACAGTCACCACGCATAGGCAGGAGCACGTGGAGTGAGGACAGAGCCTCCTTGGGGCCACCAGGGCCCCGTGGTGACCGGGCTCCCCAGAAGCAGGGTCAGGGTCCCCGACAAAGGGGGCTTGTCCCTGTTCTTAGTGCAGCTCCTTAAACTGTCTGCAGCTCATACCTGCACAGGAAGCATAAGGTCACAGCCCACATGGCGCCGGCTGCTCCTTTGGCGACTCAGACGGTTACCTCCTGGTTTACATGGTCCCCACTTTCGTGCTCACCGTATGCATGTATTAGCTTTATAACACAATAACTAAAAGTATCTGCAGAGTTCAGAGTGCCCCTGAAACCAGTACGCTAGTCACAAACTTCAGTAAAAACTTCAGCATTTTTCCCAGATACTATTTGCCTCTTTAAAGGTAGATTTGGTCCACGGCCACCAGGTGGCAGCAGAGGAGGCACGCTTGCTGTGGACCCTGGAGCCTCTCCAGGGACCAAAGGGCCCCCTCCTGTGCAGAAGGTTCTTTGTCCTGCCCACCAGGCCGGCTCATTAACTTTACTTTCCAATCTTGAAACGCAAACATCTATTTCTTAAAATAATTAAACACGCTGGACATAATGCAAAGACGATATATTGAAGTGCCGTATATGAGACATCAAAGGACTAGATTGTCAGACTGACACGGGAAGTCAGAGCTTTGCCACGGTCATTCACTGGTGCCATTTCAACTCTAGGAAAGTCAAACAAGGAGAAAATTAAAGACGTCACGCGTTGCTGCTTGACAAACGTAAGAACGCCCACCGTCCCCATACCGTGGGCTCTGGGTGGCTTTGACCTGGGGACGTGCTTTCCCTGTTAGCCGTTAAAAACCAGGGCTACTCTGAGAGCCACCAGGCCTGTGCTCCTCAGGGAGTGGACCGCGTGGCCTTTGTGCTTTTCAAACAACAACAAAAGCCAGGCGCAGTGGCATCGGCTCTTTCTCTGCCGACAGAAGGAGATTCACCCAGGAGGCACACACAGTTTTCCCTTTGGTCCGTCAGGGCTCCTCTCTCCAGCAGGGGAGGTGCCTGCTAGGAGACAGAGCGTCCATGAAGGGACCACGTGGCAGGGCCTGACGTGGAGGGGTGTGGGCAGGAGGCCTGGACTGAGGGATGGGAGATCTGGACCGGGCAGCATCGCGGGCCGGCCGCGTGCCCCTGGACGTGCCCCTTCGCCTCTGTTTGTCCAGTGCCTCAGCTGGATTCTCATGACCCCACACTGGAGGGCTGCGAGGAGGCCAAAGGAGCCTGTGAGCCAAACAGGCGCGGCTGCTGGCCTGTGCCACCTGCGGAGTGCCCACGCCACCACTGCATGCTCCTCTGTGACCTTCGGTCGTGTCCGATTTCCATCTTTCCTACTTAGTCACTCTTGACTCAGCGATCTAGTGACTAAGACAGCCAGAAGCAACAAAGCGTTTTCCTTCAGCGTGTGACAGCTTCTAAAACTCCCGTGAGGTGCTGTGGCGATGCACGTAGGGAAGTGACCCACACATGAACACGCGACGTCTGTTCCTTTAGTTCCCACCTGTCGGAGTGCGTGTGGCACCAGCAGATGAAGAAACGGCTTCTGCGAATGGACGGCCAAATGATCCTCTATATCATTCCCGTGCGTACGCACGCGGGCCGGGAAGCTGTGACACGCGTCACGGCGAGCCAGCCCGCCCCAGGTTAACAAATTTGCCGCACCCCACACGAGGTGGGTGTTCTTATCCCTGGTTCAGATGTGCTAACTGAGGCCTGGCGAGGCTCTGTAACTGTCCAATGTCACGGGGCCTATTTGGTCTGTCAGCCCCGTGCCGAGGGGGCCACCAAGCCCCACGGGGCTCCCCTACAGCAGGAGGGGACCACGGCGCCACCTCCCCGGCAGAAGCTGCATCTCCGGCCTCTTGCATTTGCTCGCAGCTCCATCCCGGATCGCCTGAGCCCCGCAAATCTCTTCATCTTGTAATGGCCACTATTTGTTGGTTATTTTGTGCCAAGTTGTTTATTATTATTTTATTTAACCATCCCAGCGACACTGAAAAGGTGGGTTTTATGTAACTGTCACAGGAACGCTGAGAGGCAGGCGGCCTAGTTCCTGAAGTGCCAATGAAAACATGGGTTCGGAGAGTTTAGACTCGGCCAGACCCGTCGGCGGCAGTAATCGGCAGTGCGGGGCGGCCCTTGCGAGCGTGTCCGGTTCCGCGCCCTGTGCCCGGGAGCCCGTGGCTGCATTTTTCCCCCGTTGCTGCTTGCAGAGCAGCTCCCTCTCCGCCTTCTGGTCAAAAGCACGTCAGGCCATCCGATGTGATGCGGCACGTGGGTTTCAGACACGGTCCCCTTCCTAGCATTTCTGCCTCTTCCGGTTAAAAAAGAGCGTATCTCCTGTACTGGACGAGGAGCAGTGCCTCCTGAAGGCAGGCACCGCATCACCTTCGGCTTTTCACACTATCTGGCACCAAGGCTGTAACTCAGTAACCGAGGCGATCGACCAGGCCACTGTGTACGCAACACAGGAGCACTGTGACTGTGCTTATCAGGTGGGCGGATGGAGAGAGGCTGAAAAACGTCGCGAACACGCCACAGCTCTTACCGTGGTACCTGTACCTGTGAGGACAGCCGGACACCTATTTTCAGAGCCTGCCATCTCTGTTCGAGACTACAATTCCATTTAGAATTTTTCCTAAAACTAAGCTTTTCTCTCTTAAATAGACATGCGTGCACAAGTGCACACACGCACGCACGCGTGTGCTCTATCTACACGGTAAGAGTTAGAATCGAAGAAAACCGTCGTCCCCACTTGCCATATAGAACGTGGCCATCCTGTGTCGGGAAGGGCTGTCCCAGAAGTTGAGGTAGCAGAGGATGTACACGGCGCCCGCCAGCAGGTTGAACAGCCTCCAGTGGCAGGTGCTGTCCACGATGTCGCTCTGCTGGGCCACGAGCCAGAACGTCATCACCAGCCAGTGGGCACCTGGAGCAAGGTGGGAAGTCAGGGTCCCCTTGGGGGGCCCGGGAGGGGGTGGGGCAGGGACACACAAACCAGGGCCTCAGACTTTCTTCTCTGTTCTGACCGTGCCTGACCCGGCATCCAAGAGAGATCAAACCTAGGAGAGATTTGTGGGGTGCAGAGAGGCTGGGGTGCCTGGCGTGGGAGCGAAGATGCCATGTGTACAGCAAGCCTCCCTGTGTGTCCCACACCCGCCGTCTTAGACATATGCCTGAGGCCCGCGGGGCAAGAACCCCCCCAGGAGCCCAGTCAGCCTCCAGAACTGGGGTTGCTGGTCTAAGTGGCTACTTTAAGGAATTAAGGTGGTTCCTTACGCAGCTCGCCCTGGATGGCGGGCACACAGCTCGGCTTACCTGCAACCGCCAGCCCCCAGGCGCCGTGAGATCTGAAGAACAGGGCCAGACTCAGGACGCGGGCGCCCACCATGCCCATCCTCCAGAGCTGCTGGCAGAGCAGGGCCGCCCACGTCCATGGCGGGGAGAGGTGGCCGGGCCTCACGGAGCCGGCGAAGCGAGCATAGCACACCAGGGCCCAGGCCAGCGCCGACCAGGAGCACAGGGCGCTCAGCGCTGGAAGGAAGCGGCAGCGGTATTTGTGCGATGTCTAACCTCTGAGTAAGAGCTGGCTTCACCGGGTCATCGTCACCCAGCGGCCTGGCGGCGGGCGCAGAGGCTGAGCACAAACACGCACGTGCACGCCCGGGGGGCGCCGGCATCCGGGGCACTGACCCGTCACCCCCTGCTCTGGGCTCTGAACACGGGGTACCACCCAATGTCCTGTGCTGTTTGGCCCACAAGAACGAGGTTCCATCAAAGACATGAAACCAAACATCACCCTGTGTCATGCCGGGCCCTTCGATGAAGACGAATGGCCGCCCGGCACCGCTGTGATGTCCGCGCACGCGCCCGCGCGGACACGTGGCAGGGCGAGGCCGGAGAAAGGGGCTGCGCGGGAGAAGCCACCGCGAGAACGCAGCGGGAGAAGGGGGCGCGCCCGCTCCCCGGGGTGCGTGCCCGCTGGCGGCAGACGCTGCCGGGGCCTGAGCGTCTCAAAAGCCTCTGGCCGCAGGGACCCGGCCAGCGACTAACGACACAGGAGGCGCTGGCGCATCGATCTTGCGAGAAGCGGGTGTGGGACCTTCCCCAGGTGTTTTCGGGGTATCTGACGCTCCACAGTTTCTACCTGCGGAAGGACCTCCATGACGGGGGTCAAGCGCCGTGAACTAATCAGCCCAAACGAAAGCCAGTTTTCGCCACCCTTGTGCTCCTGAGCTTGGGCACCCTCACCCCAAGCAGCGGAAATCTTAAATGAAGGGGTCTTGCTAAATAAAGCTTTAGTTTCTGTGCCCCTTGAGGTGTGAGACAGTCTCTGCTCGCGGAGGAAGTCACTCACTCACCTGGCACAATATCTGTGAAGTCCGAGGCGAGGAAAATGTAAGTTTGAAGAAGCAGGTGGGGCGCGGCCTGGAGCAGGGCTTCCAGGAGGCGCAAGGCCGACAGGTCCGCCTCCTGGAGCGGCAGGGGCGCCTCGCCGTGGGCCGCCCCGTCCTTCCGTAGCACCATCCACGTGGTGTCCCAGTGCCTGAGGGAGAGTCGGGGCATGTGCTGCGGGGCCAGACTGCCCCAGCTTGACGAGGACACCTCCCTGGCTCGTTGTTGGGCCCTATAGCATCCTAGAGAACCACCTGTCGTAGCGACACGCAAGGATCCCTGAGCTCCGATTCCAGACCTAACGGCAGTTCTAGTCCGTTTGCTGCTGTGGGTGATCCTGAGCAGCCCATGTGTGGGAGTGAGGGGGGCGGCCCGCTGGGAGCCTGGACCAGACAGGCTTGCCGGGGGCTTTCTCTGAGCCCTACAAGGTTTGGGGCTAACCGAAGCTGCGTCCCCTACCCCAGAACATCTTGGGATGGACACCGATTTGCTCAGCGAATGCTTCTTACAAGGTATCATGTCATCGTTGCTTTAGAGCATAAGAAGGTGAGAAAAAGTGTCCTCATCCTCACAGGAGAACTTCGTGTGCCTCTGACACTGGGACAGGCACAGAGCAGAACGGGGACTGAAGAGGGGCCCTGGCTGGGACGGCAAGAGAGGCAGGTGGCTGGGGGTAATGGGAAAAGGGGAGTATGGAGTGACTCTTGGGCACCAGCAGCATGAGTTTGGACACGCTGAGAGCCTGACACAGCCCCATCTCTGAATGAGGCACTGGGTGAGATGGGGCAGGGTCCCCCCAGAGCCCAGAAGGCAGATTTATCTGGCAATTGTTCAGGAAGCTTCTCTCAAGGGACTAACATTGACTTAACCCTCCCTTTGAGCTGTCCTGTTTGTCAATAGGTGGTCTGTCCTGGAGCCCACATGCTTGATGAGGCGGTGCCTGGAGGGACCAAGCCCCTAATGGTTTTAAGAGGCTGGGCACAGGTGGGGGCTGCACATGGGGTGCAGTGCCCTGCAGAGGCTCCACCCCTGTGTGAGTCCGATTAAAAAGCCACCTTTGCTCTCCTCCCTCTGGGAAGAGTCAGACCTTTTGAACGCAAAGGCCCAATGTTAGGCAAATCACTGGGGCCGAAAACCGCTTTCGGTGCCTTTAAGGACCTAAGGTTCCAGCTCTGAGGGTCCCATTACATCCGCAGTGGTGGCTTGACGTCTCTACCCAAAGCACCCTCTACTTCCAATCTGAGATTCTACTCTGGCAGGGAGGGAATTCGTCTCTCTTCGGACTCAGCTGAGAAATCAGAAATCTGACTTCGGCCCCCACACAGGGAGCCCCGAGAGCAGCTCAAAGGGATAAACCGCCGACCGCAGCCCAAGATCTGAGGCTGGGCAGTGACCCCTTGTGCACCCCCCAGTCCTCAGCACCTACTACTTCATTTCAATGAGTACTGGAGCTGCACGGCTTCGCCCATCGGGTCCCCACCAATGATCTCCCTGTTTCATTCCTGGCGACTCTACAGGATGATGCAGCAGCCGAGAACGGAAATTCGCCACGTACATAAACTCCCTGCCACATCTCTCCTGACTGCAGGGAGCCCAGAGAAAAGCACACCTGGCCTGCCGAGATGGACCGCAGGTGAGCCAGCCAGCACTAGGCTCATCCAGGCCGCCTTTTTATGGGACAAACGGGCCCTGGCTGCCCAGTGGCTTCTTCTTGCATCAAAGGTTCGATGCAGACATCGCCAGCCTGGCTCCGCAGCCGTCTGTGCTTGAAGCTGTGCCCGCTTCCTCGACTAGGGCACTAGGTGCTGTGAGCTTTGCGGTCCCCGGGGGAGGGGGGTTAGGACACTCGTGCAGGAAGAGCCTTCCTGTGCACGCGTGTCATCCAGCTTACCGCTTCCACACGCCGAGCTGCAGGAGGTGCAGCACGGCTAACCGGCACTGGCCTGGCTGTCCGTCTGCTCGGAACCACAGGTAGCTGAGGCTCTGGACCAAGAAGCCAGGCAGGAGCACGGTGAGGGCCAGCCACCCCCAGAGCAGCTGCCCTGTGGCGAAGTAGTAGACCATGGTGCAGAGGCCTAGGGGGCGGACGAGGGGGAAGGTGAGTGGGAGGTGGCCACGAGCCTGGGTAACCGGCCATCACTGCGTCCCCACCGCAGGCCGGGCTCTGCTGGACCCAGCTGGAGAGCGGCAGAGCCAGCGAGCAGCCCAGATGGGCACGAGGCTGAATGAAAATGGCAGGGATGCCCAGGGCACCCAAGGGATCTGACACTGTGATCCCATAGTGAGGCCGTTCGGGGCACAGAACGCGTGTGCAAAAACACCTGGCACCTGTGCGTGCTCAGAAATGCCCAGCCTCCTCCGGGGACTGTGTTGAGGATCTTAAGGTAAAGACAAGTCGGGGAGAGGGTCTGAGGCCCCTGACCAGTGACAGCGGGGCAGGTGCTGGAGTCTGTCCCTCGCTAGGAGGCGCACAGTCGTTTCCCAATGTTAGAGTCTAAAATGGATTTACGGGCACAGGAAGCTGCGGACAGCTGCCCCAGTACAGAAGGGGGCTCTGCGGGTCTGGACAACAGGTCAGGGCTTGGGCAGCCATCCTTGGTCCCCAGGCTCTGTCCCCGCCTCTCATCGTCCTGGGCTTCCAGCTACAAGCGTCCTTCTGAGGTGGAATGCTGAGGCCCGCAGCTCCGGATGGGGGCGGGGCGGGGGGAGAAGGGGACAACGTCCGTGAGACTGTGGGTGCTGAGACCATGGGTCCTGTCTTGTCTTGACCCTGCTCATCCGGGACGCTGGATTCCGGAGCTTCGTTTCGGGATCTCACCCGAGCTCCTCCTGGGTGCGGGTCACATCTGGAGCACCTTTGATACAGCGCGGTGGGGGCGCCCGGGGGGATCCTAGGGACCAGCGTTTCAAACGAGGGACCCGCCCCCAGGGGCGACGTGAGGAGCCGCCCCCGCCGGCATCCCCGCCGCGTGAGTGCTGGGGAGCGGGGGGGCTTCACTCTGGGGGTCTGGAAGCTGTGGCCTCATTCAGGCACCCCACCTCTCCCGAGACCCCCGGAGAAAGACGTGTCTGCGGGTGGCCCGGCGGAAGTGGGCGGAGGCCTCCTCTCCCGCCCCGAAAGAGTTACAAATTCAAACTAGAAAGGCGCTAAAAGCGTTGCCATCTTGCTTCGCCTCGGCTGGCGGCGACCTGGCGGGACCCCGCTCCTAGCGAGACGGGGGTGTCCCCCGCAGGCCGTGTTCGGCCCTGTTCTAAACCCCAAAGCGGATCACAGGTCTCCAGGGCGGCGCGGACGCCGAGCCCCGACCCACCCCACCGCACCCCACCCCGGCCCCCGGAGCAGCCCGTGACCCCCAGACCGGCCGCGGTGGTGGGGAGAGCAGGGCGCACCCCTTCAGCCCATCTCACACCTGCAGCATTTTGCTAAGTCTGGGAGGCCTTTCTGGAGGAAGGGGCGGGATACACGAGCCCAGGCTCCACAGGGGTGACAATGCATCTGCGGTGGGGGAGGGGCGCATCCAACGGAGGACCATGCACGGGGTGATGTGAACGCACCCCCGAGAAGCGTGTGTTCGCGGGAGGTCTCATGCGTGGGAGGTCATGCATCACGGGCGGGGGGAACCACGCATCCACGGGAGGGTCGTGCACCCGCGGGCGTCCACCCAGGACTGGGAGGGCGTGCTAAGCAGGCGGGGGCGGCGCACCGGGCCGCCCAGGCGCGCAGGGCTGGGCGCAGGCAGGGGCGATGTGTGGAGGGCTTGGGGCGTCGGGAGGGGTGAGCAGGGCAGGCGCCCAGCCTCGGGCTGCCCCGCACTCACGCGCGCTCTGCTCGGCCGCCAGCAGCAGGGCGGAGAGCCCCAGGAGCCCCGCGTGCATCCTCCGCCGCCCGCCGCCGCCCCTGCCCTGCGCGCCGCGGGGTCGGCGGTTTCCGGCGGAGCCCTGACTGCCGAGGCCTTTCGACCCGAGCCGTTTGGCGCGCGGTGTCTGGTTTTATCCCAAGTCGCCAGCAGGGGAGGGGCCGGGGGTGGGGGCGGCAGAGGGGGAGGGGGGAGGGCAGCGCTGAGTTTTCTGCAAACTGAGCGGGAAAGTACGCATCAGATCGGGTGTGGGCAGGAGCGTTTTCTCGCTGTTCCCCCACTTTATAACGCGCCCTGGAGACTGCAGGTGGCTTAGTCACGAGGGGGTTAACCGGTCACCGCCCCTGGGGTCGCTAAGAGGCAGGCGGCTTAACCACTAGTCAGGGAGGCGTGTCCACGGGAGGAGGGGCCTTGGAGCCCGTCATGGGTCTTTACGAAATCCTGCGGGGGGTGTTAACTGGCATCTCACCCTCACATCCATCCCCCCACCTCTGGCCTCACGAAAGCCTTTTCTAGATGGGGTCGAAGGTTAACCAAGATTCCAGTCTGCAAGAAGTGTCAGTGCGCAGTGGGAAGCCTCTCCGGAGACGCATGCGTGTGTTCAGTGTGCGTGCAGGGGCTGTGTGTGTGTGTGTACACGCATACGCGCGCGTGTGTGCATACACATTATATATAGTATAATTGAAGGCATGATGAAGCCGATGACGATGAAGTCGAGGTCTTGAACTCCTAAAACAAACACTTGGCCAAACTATTTCTTCTTTTCATTTGGGGGAGAGTTTTCCAGCCCCGTCCTTGAACCAAGGGCGTTCGCCCTTCCCACTTGCTTCACTCGGGGGCCCAGCGGCAGAACCGGCCACAGCTGGAGCACTCACCCCGTGAAGGAATAATTAGATCGTCGTGTTCCCAGGTGAATCTATAAAACTTCTATGATTATTTTCCATTTACCAAAATAAAACCAAGAAGTCAGACATCTTTCCTTCCCTACAGTTCTGATGTGATTCTTCTAAAATGCTTTATTTCACTGAAGGTAATGTGTGTGTGTTTTTTTGTTTATTTTTTTAAATCCCAAGAGACTTCCCTCCCCCACCTACACCCAATTTCACTTTCCAGTGCATTTCTGGGTTTCTCACCACATGGCGAATTCTGATCGTCTTGTGCTCTTTCCTTTTCAGACCCTAAACCACCGCGGATCAAAACCGCAGTGAACCTGCGTCTCCTTCCTCTCCGCGGGCGGAAGGGTGCAGTTCTGAGGTCTGGGTTTCCTTTCTTTCAGCTTCCTGTCCCCAAATCTCAGTGTCAGAGTCCCGCTTCCGCTCCCCTTCTGCACCCCCCCCCTTTATATTGACGCCCACTCCCCAGATCTCCTGTTTCCAAACTGCTCTGCCAAGGGACTAGGTCACAACTGGTACATATTCAGAGCAGGACTCTCATCTACTAGAAAAAAGGGTATATAATTGAAATCACACACAGAAATGGGAGCAGAGGCTGTTTCTGGTTGGGGAGGGATCGTTGTGGTATTCCATACTTTTCTTAACATTTCGAGTTTTAGAAAAAAATTTCTCTTAATTTCTTTGTACTATTTGAATCATATGTATGTATCCCATACGTCCTATGTTAAAAAAACACATTGATCTGAAAATTGGGAGGAGGGTCTTTCTCCCTGGACAGCAGCGGTTTGAATAAGAGCTACAGTCAGTGTGTTCCGTTTCGAAGCCGTGGGAGGAATTTTGAAAGGAAACGTGAAAAACATCGTGGAGAAAGGGGTTTATTGTCCCTGGATAATAACCTCACCTCAGAAAACAGTGGTCCCCACTGCAAATCACAGTCATGGGGTGAAATAAGTGGGCAAAGAGCTTAGATGGTGGGGGAGGGGGGGTCATGCAGAAATCCTGGAAGCTACAGAACTGGGTATTGCTACAGTGTAAACACGACCCCATAATCCGTTTGGAGGTAAGGTCTTTAAAAAGTGAGTAAATTAAAATGAGGTCTTTAAGGCGGACCCTCATCCAATCTGACCCGTGTCCTTACGATGAGAGGAGGTGAGGACACAGACGTGGGCAGGGATAAGCCCCTGCAGGACTCGGGGAGGAGATGGCCGACTGCCAGCCGAAGACAGAGGCGCGCGAAGAAACCAGCCCTACTGACAACTGGGTCTTCAGCCTCCAGAATGTGAGAAAATACATTTTTGTTGCTTAAGGCCTCCCAGGCCATGGCACTTTGCTATGGCAGCCCCAGGAGAATAATACAGCGGGTGAGGCAGGCAAAGCAGTCGGCTGAGCCCAGCTCCACCTGCCAACCATGGAATCATGGGCTAAGTAGGTGGTGGTTGCTGATTTTGTCTTAAATAGTCAACTGGTAGACCTTGGAAGGGTTCAGCACTATATGGAAAATGGAATAAGGTACGTTCCTAATTAAATACCCCGTCTTTCCCTGCCCTGCACATGAACCTGCCTTACGGGGCTACAGCACACACCACTTAAAACCAACTCCTCTACAGTCATGTTTCTAGAAGCCCCTCTGACACACAACCCCAGCCCCAACATCTCCATGTGAAAGCATCTTCCCTTTCGGGCGCGCGGGGCCTCCCCACCCAGAGGCTGTCATGCACGCGCATCGCTCTCCCTCTGCTGCAACTCACAAGTCTCTCCCAAACGCTGTACGCGGTAATCGCGGTTCTTAAATCCAGCACCAGGTCCTTTATTTTCAGAAAATGACGCAGTCCTTCCAGAGTTAACGCAAGTGCTTTGTGTCCTTCTCCCGACTTCCACCTCGGCCTGGAGCAAGCGAGCGTCCGGTTATGTCCTCGTGGGAAAGTCCTGGGTGCTGCCAGGGGCCGCGTCTCCTTCTCCTTCACCCCGTGTGGGTGACGGGTCTGTCTGGTGAGCAGATGATGGTCCTGGCGTTAGTGTTAAGGGCACTGAAGTGAGTTCAGGTCCAAGCACGCAGCGGACCCGACCGGAAGCATGTGGGAGGAGTAAGCGAGAGACGTCCGTGAAGAGCGTTAGCGCCTGTGCTACGGCCGGAGAGGGACAGGCCCCGGCGCCAGGGCCCGGCCCGGGAGGGGCCCCGGACCCGCCTGCAGGCTCACAGCGAAGTCAGTGCGGAGCACCTGCCTGGGCCACGGAGCACAGGGCCTAGACGGCTGGTGACAGACAGCTTGGCAAGGGACCAGGGCCCAGGGGGCAGGACTTGGCGGAGAAATCACACGCTCCACACACTCGCACCGGCACACACACACGTGCACACACAGTCACACACATGCACAATGCACGTGTGCACCCCGAGCTTAGGTATTTCTCTCCTGGTAGCCGGGTGGGCGGCGTCTGTGTGGCTCCCCGGAGTCCGCCCGGACAAGGGCTGGGGTTAGTCCGTTTCCTCCACTCTCTCTCAACCTGGGGAGCTTTCTGGATGTAACCGTTAGGGACAGTTGGACACCTCCTCCTTGGGGTCTGAGCCTCTCAGTGCCAGCAGAAGACCTGGGCAAAAGGGGGCCCTGCCAGGCCCACACTCTTGGGGTCCCCCCTGCCAGACCCATGTCCCTTTTCCCCTTCAGATTGTTCCCTGGGTTCCTGAGACCCCATACTCGCCCCAGCCCTGTTCCTGGGTCCGACCCTACAAGGAGAGCACCCCAACTCGGGTGGGCGGGAGCCTGGGAGATGCTGGTGGCAGGGGAGGGTCTGGAGTGTGGACGAGAAAGGCTCCCACACTCTGGAGCTCAGGGGTCCTAGGCCTCCCCTGGCCTTCCAGGCTGGTGTGGAGAGTATTTCTCCCCAGGAGGAGGCTAGGACGTATTTTGTCAGCAGAGCCATCAAGAACCATCCATGCTGGTCGCTCGCGTGTGAGCCTCTGTGCTCTTCCCAGAGCCCCCGGGTGCATGGCAGGCACTGACTTGCCTCCACGAGCTGACTCACCTGGAGCAGGGTGGGGCTGGGCAGCTGTCCCAGACTCCTGGGAGGACTGTTCGGCTCCAGCCTCAGGGTCCTGGCTGATGTCCCCTGCAGCATCTCGCTGGGCACTCACTGCCATCAGCTGCCACGTTGCCCCCAACAGCCGGCCGAAGGGAGGTTCCCCAGAGTGCCCTTACTCCATGCCCCCCACATTCTCATAGCTTATGTAGTCTCCGAACTCACCGGGCCCAGAGTTCCAGACAGAAGAAGAGGCAGCCCAGACGTTGGGGTCCAGGGTCACTGTCCCCAGGAGAGATCACAGCTGAGGCTTCCCTACACTCGTTTCCACAGCAGACGAGTCTCCCACAACACCTCCTGGGGCGGGGAGCAGGGCAGCGTTGGTAACACCCCCGATGGCGGAACCTGGGTTCCCGTGAGTCTGCGGACTTTCCGTGGCCTCAGACAAAGCTCTTGGGCTTGACCGGTGGGAATCCATCACCTCTGAAACACGTAGTCTGAGACACGTCTCTCTCAAGATCCTGGGTCGAGGAGGAGTGTGAATCGGGAGCCCTCCCTCTGGTCCTGAGAAGTGTCTGCTGGACGCCCTACTTCTACAGACGTGGCACAGCTGGGTGAGGCCTCGGTCATCCCCTGGACTCGAGCTTCGGTAGGTTGGGAGGACACGAGATGCTAAGGGCGCCATGGCAGATGGGATAGACCGTATTGATAGATAATCAATATAGTCCAAGTTGCAGTCAGTCCCGCAGGTCAGGAAACTGCTACCATCAGAATGACAGCTTGCTATGCTCACAGCTCCCAGGAGAGGCGACCCTTACCCGCCCCCGCCGGCTGCCTCGGCATCATTTTGATTAAAATCTACGCGTGAATATAAACTTACTTCCACCCGTGCAGATCCTTCCTTCCTTCATCCTTCCTTCCTTCCTTCCTTCTTCCTTCCTTCCTTATTCCTTCCTTCCTTCCTTTTCCTTCCTTCCTCCTCCCTCCTCCTCCTTCCTTCCGTCAAGTCCTTCTTTCCTTCCTTCCTTCCTTCCTTCCTTCCTTCCTTCCTTCCTTCCTTCCTTCACGTACTTGACAAGCGTTTGTCAGGAGCTGCCACACGCGGGCGCTATGTCATGGACAATTAGCCGCTTCTATGTCGTAGCTGTCCATGCTGAAACTGAACACAGATAGACGATTTCAGTTCCCGATTTCAGTTCCTGAATCAGTTCCCGATTCCGTTTACAATCCTTCAGCGCTAAGAAATCCCACGAAATGATTTCTCTGGTCTGGGTCATGTGACCGCTGCTGTTGGATGGGCATGTCTTAACACCGCAATGACAGACAGCAGCCAGTCCACGGCAACTGATACGCTAACCGTGCCTCTCGTACCAAGATGATGGATTTGCTGAATGTGGAGTCATCGAGTTAACACCTTGCTGACTCGAGGAAATCTGCAAACCTTTCAGATGTAGCACGTCCTCACCATGTTAGTTTAGCTGCTACGAGTTCCCCGGACGACTGTTTCACATTTCGATCGGGCACTCCTCAAATGCCTGATGTCGTATGTCGGTGGGCGAGTTTGCCCTTAAACGAAGCACACGGCCTCTATTTTTGCAGGTTAAGGCCGCCTCTGCTCCGAAATTAACCCTACGTCTGTCGCTCAGCTGGTGCCTGACCTGTCACCATCCCACGTGTGGCGAAAAGGTTCCGTTGAGTTGTTTGGGTTACGGTTTAAAGCTGTGGGACAATAGGTCACTAGGAAACGTGTATTCAGAGAGTTGGTTTTAGAAAACTAGATGGTGGAGAATTGATCATTCAGAGATTTGGTTTTGAGATTCTGATAAAATCCTAGACCAGGAAGACGCTATTGGCCTGGGGAGCCCATCTTTCCTTCTTGGCCACTAGATGGCGCCCCCGAGCAGGTAACCGTCCCACACTCGGCTGGAACCAGGTGGAACCCCGCCCTTCCCTGCACTGACCGTGCGGAAAGGGCCTGGACCCGCTGTCTTAAGCGTTAACTAGTGACATGTGGGTGCTCTCAAAACTACAGCAAGAGTTTAATGGCGGAACTTGAGATCTAGAGCTTTCCTCCTTGGAAAAAATGTCATGGACAAAAGAATTGCCAAGGAGGCGTTCGCTGTCAGTGCCGATGGGCTGTGGGGGACGAGCCACTGCAGCGAAGGTGGCCGGCCGCCGGCGAGGCTCGGGGACAGCCTGGCGTCTTCCTCACCGAGGGCGTAGCTTCTGCCCCCTTCCTTGGTCCAGCGGTCGGTCACAGGGCTATTCGCTGGCGAGCACAGAGAAAGGCCGAGGGTGTCCCATCAAAACGCATGGGGATGATTCAGTTTTGTGGAACAGGTTCAATTAAAACGTTCTCAGAGCTTAACTCTGAAAGCAGGAGCGGTGGCTCTCGGCTGGAGGGTGGGCCCGGAGTCCGAGGCCACCCAGCACGGACAGGCCACGGGCTCATGAGTGCGTCTGTGACCCTGCAGGTGGGGGGACTTTAAAGGCCTCGGATTGTCGTCTTTGCGTGGTAGACGCCCGGTCACGACGTTGCTTATGAAAAGCGGACGATCGCTGTAGGACGACGTGGCCGTGTCCTACAGGTCACTCTCGCTGTTTCGTCTTCCCTCCCCCCATGTCTCCCTCCTTCTCCCCTCGAAATGACTCCGCCACCCTCGCTCATGGCTCACAGCAGGTGACGAGGGAACTCCAGCTTCCGATACGTGTCCGTCCACCTTACCGCAAACGCCTTACTCCAGAGTCTCCTTGGCATGTGCTGCCGCCGCAGCTGTGTCCTCAGCGGGCACCCTGCGGTCTCTGCGATGTCCCTGGGGTGGCCTGTGGGGCGCTGCACTGCCCACCCCTCTCCTCTCCTGTGCAGACAGTGAACGTTCCATGTGTCCCCACCCCCGTTGCCACAAGTTGGGAGCCCATGTGTCCACGTGCGACCTTCACCGCCTTTTCACTGGATGGAGCAGAGTCTTCGGGGTCGTGGGGGGAGGGGCTGCGAGCTGGGGTGCTGCGAGGGGACAGGTGGTCTGAACACCTACTGCGTTGCCTTCAAGGATCTGGACATTCTGGGAGGGACACTGGAGATGGCTGGACTTAGGCCATCAAGTAGCCTTTTGTGTGGGCCACCGACTGGGTGAAAGGATCTGGAAAGACAGAGGTGGGGGGCTGGTGCCTCTGCCAGCGAGACTGTGAGTCGGAGCCAGGTGTCCCGTGCCGGCAAGTGGGGCAGGGACCAGCACACGCAGCCCCAGGAGGGTTGCTGCTGGGGGCCTGTGACACAGAAGGAGCCGACGAGCTGGTCAGAGGAGCAGCCTGACCAGGCTCGTCTAGCAAAGGCGGCTCTCCTGGGAGACCCGTCCCCGCCCGAGGCACTCGATATGAGAGAGAAAGGGGGCCGACTGGGCGTCTCTCCTCCCCGCCCCACATCCCCTCAGCTCGGGTCTGGCCCACGGGGGCAGGAGGAGGGAGTTCAATAGGACGTGAGATTGAATTTTTAAGATAGACAAGGCCACATCTCAGGAACCAGAACGAGGCCCCTCATGACCAAAAGTCACGGGACCTTACGGGATTGTCACCAGCTTTTGGGAGATGAAACCAGTCCAAGTTTGTGACCCAGTTGCGTTGAGATGTTTCAGTCACACCGGTGATAACCGTTTACTGAGTGGATTCTCATAAAGATTTTATGGTTTAATTACTGCGTTGGCCACGATTGTAAGGCAGGACAATTAAGAGAGTTTTAAGGAACTTGTCTAGGAGGCGGGTAGGGTCCCCTTCACATATTTGCCTCTGCGACCTGCTTCTGAGGCCCTTTTCGGTTCCTGCTGTGACGGTTCTTTTTGGCTCTGCGAGCTTCCGAGTCCCTGACTGCAGGCAACCCCTCTCGAACGTGATTCAGCCCTGAGTCAGGAGGCTCTTCAGCCCGCAGAAGGAGGAAAACCAGCTTGTTCGTGACACGGCGGACGAGGCGATGAAGGAACCACGAGCAGGCGGCCCTCAGGCTCCTCATCACTGACCGGCTGGACGGGACAGCCGCACCTTCTCTTCCTTCCCATGGCTGCACGTCCAAGGATGGGGTCGGGGGGAGGGGAGGGACCTGCGGCCGCCAGCTCCTGACGTCACACCAGGTCAGGGGCTGGGCTGAGTCAGTGAGGCCGGAGGGAGCGTCGTCCCAGCGAGTCCCCACATCGCCCCTGCGGGCAGATTTGTTCTACTCCTTTTTACATCCTCAAGAAAGCCAGGATCAGACACGTGAAGCCTCTTGTCTAGAGCCCCGGGTCTGTGTGAATTAGAAACCAAGGTTCCCCTCCCCCCTGGATTTTAGCGTGACTACTGTGACGGTGGGCCCTGGACGTGGGGACGAGACGTCCCCCGGTGTCTGGAGGCAGCAGACCTCGGGGGAGATGGGCTCGCCGACCACAAAGCACAGCAGATGAGGAAGGCGGCTGACGTGGGCACAGAGGTGGAAACAGATCTGAGCGCCTGGCTACGGCAGAGGCAGGTGAACGTGGTGACAGGTGGCTGTCCCAGGAGAGGTGTTGGATCCCTGGATGACAGGAGGGCTCCACCCACACTGGTGTTCACAGAGCAGAGTTATGGGCCCAATTACTAAGCCGCTACCCCTGTAGTGGGCATCTCCTTTCTGATGCAGGCGTGGACTGGCCGCCAGCCTCTGTCCCCGCCCGCGGGGGCACCAGGGAGGCTGCCAGGCTGGGGGAGGGGCTCGCTCTGCTTCCTATGGGTTTGCGCTTCCCGCGAGTGGCCTCAGCCGGGTTCTGCACGCTGGCGGTAGCATCTCCTTCTCATAGCAGTGACCGGATCCGGTTTGGAGTCTCTGCCACCCCACACCTGCCCCTGGCCCCCAGGAGGGGCCCGATAAGGACCGGTAGCTGTGGCGGGAGTGCAGGCCCCTGGCTCTACCCCGCGGTTTCTCCTGGGGCTGCACACACAGGACCTTCGTTTACACACACTGCCGGTTTCCTAAATTCATTCAGTTTTGCATCATGGCCAGTAAGCGTGGGAAGTCTGCTGCGGGTGGGACCCTAGACCCAGAGCAAGGGGCCCTGAGACACCAGGGCATGACCCCTCTGCCCAGGGACAATATGGGGTCAGGCATGAGTGGCAGGGATGCGGGGCACAAACAAGCTTTTGGTGCTTTATGGGGCGATGCAAACAGATGGTTGAATGTTTGAGCCTGGATCATATACTCCCTTCCTCTTTTTAACGTTTGCTCATGGAAAATTTCAAATGTACACAAACCTGTAATGAATTTAATATTCGTATTTCCCAGCTTTACTATTCCCAATATTTTATGAGTCTGTTTCAGCTCTGTTCTCTCTCTCTCTTTCTTTCTCTCTCCCCTTCCTTTCTTCTTTCGGGTGGAGTGTTTTAAAGCAAATCCAAGGTATCATGTCACTGCAGGCATCAGCACTTCGCGTGCATCTTTAACGGATGAGGCCATTTCTCTCCCAACGTCTGCCACGTCGCCGTCCCCCTACGGCAGGACAAGCCTCTGACATGGCCCAGTCCACACTGACGTTTCTCTGCGCGTCTCAAAACGCCTTTTTGCAATTGGTCTGTTCTCTACGGGATCCAAGCAAGGCCCACGTGTGGTGGTTTGGTCTCTTTTCTGTCTTTTTCTGTTACAGTCCGCTCTTTTCCTCATGCCGACGGATGACTGGAGAAACTAGGTCATTCGTCCTGTAGAGTGTCTCACGTCTGGCTTCGACTGGTTGCTTCCTGGTGCTGTTGTTTTACTAGCTGCCTTAACTTTGTATTTCCTGTAAACTGTTAGTTAGATCTAGAGACTCGATTAGTTTCAGGCCCAACTGCTTTGGGCCAGAATATTTCATAGGTGACGCCGCACAATTCCTATTACATGACAACCGGAGAGATGTTAATGTCTGGGTATGTCACTTTTAGCGAGGACAGCTTGATAACAGCCCAGGTGGTGCCGGCCCCCACCTTCTCCTATCAAGTTCCTGCCGAGGTTTTCAGCAAATAGCTTTCAAGCAATGCACTGGCAGTTGTTGACCTGTGATTTCATTCCGGGACGAGAAATGGTGCTTGCTAATGCCCCCTCATCGGGAGGCCAGGAGTCAGGGCTGGCCAGAAGTGGCACCTGGTGTTCCAGGAGCACCAGGCTTGCAGTTTAGGGTGGGGGGGGGCGGCCGGCAGTACCCCAAAGAGGCCACACAGTAGCACTCAGGTCCGTCAGCTGGTCCCCCAGCCTTTCCAGGTGCTGGAGCCTTGTGGGACAGCCCATTAGTCACCTAGGTCCCCTCTCGTCTGTCACTAGGCTGGGCTGTTCTTGAGCCCAGTGTTCTGTGTTCCTGAGATGGTTGGTCGCCTGTGTCCACAGAGGCGACAGAGGTTATTACACTCCCCAGTCCTGTGGGAGCACAGCCTCAGGGCCACATGGGGGGGGACACCAGGGGTCAAGGAGGCAGGAGCGAAGGGCGTTAGAGGGCTGCTTTTATTGGGGTCTGAGGGAAAAGCATGCAGGCCTGGCCAGACGACTAGGCCCTATGCTGTCTGTGCCCCGCAGTGACCCATGGCACACTTTTCCAGGAGTCTGGACCGCCACGTCCAGCTCTGCAGACGCACCGCAGCAAAGGACGGTAGCGGTCCTCAGCAGTCACTCAGTGCTGGCGGTCCAGTAACGTCTGGCTGAGTGGCCACGGCCAGCTTGCGGTGGACGCCTGGGCGGCCTCGCCGAGCGCAGGCAGCAGTCAGTGGGCAGGAGGGACCCCAGCCAAGGGCCGCCGTGCCAGACCAGTGTCCGCGGGGGCTGTCCCCTCTCAGCGCGGTCAGCGTGTTTGGTGACTGTGAAGGCGAGCGGTCCCGTGGTTCCCTGCTGAGGGCCACAGCAGTGACGCCTCGGACCTGGGAGTGTTCACATGTCACCTCCTCTTTCCTCTAAGCGGATGCGGCGTAGGGACCGGGAACTCGGGCCCTGCAGCCGTTCAGGGGTGCGGTGGATGGCAGCAACTCCGCACTGTCCTTAACTTGGAAAGCCATGCTTGCTCCAGCAGGGGCCAGGCAAAGTCCTCTGTGTTTGTCTGACCAAGCGAGAGGCCGAAACGGCGGAGGCGGTGGCGAGAAGTGAGAGGAAAGTGTGCCACGAGGGGACAATGACGTGTTAAAGAGGAGCAGGCCGGCAGCCTGGGTGGTCTTGCTGAGGCCGGAGGCTGAGGCAGGCCTCGCCCCAGGGAGGGTGACTTGGGGGAGGGCGTGGAGGGGACTCCAGCCTGGGCTTCTGCTGCCGCAGGGAGGGCGCAGGGTGGGGGGCGGGGATGAGAGCAGGCAGAGCAGTCCCAGCTGGAACCCCTTCCAACACCCGCAGGAAGGGGGCGCCCCCGGTGGTGATGTGAACCCTGGACCCGAATGTCGTTGGGATGGGGGAGGGCTGCAGGAATGCTCTGGTCTTTTTGGTTCTGAGCCTATTGTTTCTGGGGACAGTGCTGTCGATGTCGTCTCATCGTGTTCCTGAGATCGTCAGTGGCATCTCATGGCTGGGAATTCACAGAACTAAGCTTTTCGGTCACTTGAAGAGCTCCTGGCAGGGCAGGCCAAATTACCACCACCTCATAAACTGAAGGGATGGACGCAGTTTCCTTCTGCCTCAGGTAAAGGGTCTTGCCGGCCCGGGCAGGAGGGCTCAGCCTAGCATCCCGAGGTTGATGGCCTGCCTGATGTTTCTCCTGACAGTACAGCGGTCCTAGATTATTTCTCGGCATTTTGGGGGGGAAGGGAGAGGCCTGGACCCACTGTAGTGAGACCGCGAGGCCGCCTGAGTAGAGATTAGTTTCCGCAACGCAAACCAGCAGCTTCTCACAAAGCAGGGTGCTGTGTCTTAATCTCCCTTTGGCGACGGGGGCAGACGTTTTTTATAATGTATTTTATAACTTTCGTTCGTGCGTACGATTTATTGATGTGGAATATGAAATCGCCGTTGCCAGTCGAGGTGACGATGGCTGAGTCACCAGGAGTGGTAAGAAACGTATTGGAGGAAAGAGAAAGCGACCCATCGTCCCCACCCGCCCCCACCCCGAACGGGGCAGAAGGAACGAAATGCCGAAGCATCGGTCATGGAACGTGCTTTTTAAGTGACACGCAACTAGGTTTTGCGATGGGAGCAGAGTTAGGCCTAGAGAGGGACGCTTACGAGAAATAGTTTTATGATCATGGCACGAGTTCTCAAATGCTAAGCTCGACCAGCCCACGGGTCTGGCCCAGAAAGCAGGAAGGGCAGCAGTTCTGAGCTCTGCGGATGGACCGTTTCACTGAACGGGCTGCTGAGACCACTGCATTTGGGGTGAGCTTCTGCCGGGACCACGGAGGGCCCGAAGCCATGTCATCTGCCTCCTCGTCACGTATCCTCGATCGAACGTGGACCCTCTGCGTGGCTCGCAAGTCAGTTAGGTAATGACAGGAAGAGGAAGTGACGTCACACAGGCCCTAGGCATCACTCCCCAGTGTTGAACCAGCAGGCGTCGTGGGCTGGCCCGTCTCATGTCTAACCCCCATTTAACCTTTTCCAGAAGGATGCACAAGATTTATTTTGGTCCAAAGGAGGTCTACTTAAAAAAAAAAAAAAGTCTTCCTTTATTAAAACAAAGCTTACAAATTGTTCACGTGGCTTCCGCGCCCTTGTGCCGCCCCCAGCTCAGACGCAGCACTTGGCCTTCCTTCTGTAACAGGTCCCGTCGATTTTAGTGTAGCGTGGGCAGGAAGAAAAGTGACAGGTTCCTCCTTTTTTGGCGCATGTGTATTCAGGATACCTCGAGGAGAGACTCGCAAGAAGGCTAACGCCTGTAAGAAGGGAAAGAGAACACTTCAGGCTCCTGGCTTGCAGCCAAAACGACTTCCAAATATTTGGTAGAGCAGGACAGGCGGCCCTTTGCAAAGCACTTTGGAGTGTTCTCTCTACCAGGAACTTTGCCCTCACTTGACCTCTGGGGCCGCTCACGAAAGGCATCTGAAGGGTTCCCTCCGTCTGAGGTCTACGCCAGCTGTCTGAGGTCTATGCCCGCTGAGGCCAAATGAGAGCTAGCGATGAACAGCAGGGCCCTGGGAGGGTTTTTTTTTGCCCAGAGAGCTTCGAGGTGCACAGAGAATTCAGGTTGGACCCCGCCTAGGCGTCCTGGCGCGTGGCACTCTGCCTGGGCACGCGTCTCGTTGTGCAAATGCTCACACGTGCTTCCAAGTCCATGAGCAAGCCCGCGCTCTCCCCACGCCTGTGCTGTTAGTTCCGTACCGTCTGACCCAGATCCTGCCTCCTCTCCCTTCCCGACCGCCATTTCTGCCGACACCTGGGGTCCTTTAATGTCAGGTTGTGACGACGGCTGCTCTACAGAGCCTTCCAGCTGGAATGTATTCTTCCCTTGCCCCGGGAGCACAGAATCTCATGATTAGGAGGTCTCGACTACTCATGCCTATATCCAGTTGAGAACAAAGCCACCCTACAATATCCCTGGTGACTCTCGAGCCATTGTTTCGTATTGACAGGTGTCATGGCCTGAATGGTGTCCCCCACCCCGATTCATATGCTGAAGTCCTAACCAGCCAATACCTCAGAATGTGGCTATATTTGGAGAAAGGGCCTTTAAAGAGGGGATTCATGTTAACTAAAGTCACGGGAGTGGGTCCTGATCCAACAGGACTGATGTTCTTATAACAAGAGGAAATTCAGACACTCGAAGAGACGGGAGGGGCCCGCACGCAGAGGTGGGCCGCGTGAGGGTGCAGAGAAGGCGGCTATCTGCGAGCCAAGGAGGGAGGCCTCAGGAGAAACCCGGCCTGCCAACACCTCGAACCTGAAATTCAGGCCTCCGGGACTGTAAGAAAATAAATTTCTGTCATTCGAGGGACCCACACAGTGGTATTCCGTGACGGCAACCCAGCCGACTAACGAGATAGACCATCGCCACCCTGGGAAACAGTGCGTTCTCATCCCGCGTATCTCTGCGTGCCGGAAAGATGGTTTCATACCGAGTGCAGTTTTCTTCTTCTTTAATCCATAGCTTTGCTGCAGCTCCCTCACTCAATCTAGAACTGGGGGTATCTGGCGACTAGACATTTGGCAGTGTTTGGGGACAGCGTTGGCTGTCACAACTGTGAGGGTGTGTGGGGTGTTTACTGGCCTCTGGTGGGTAGGGGTCAGAGAAGGTGCTAGATACTACAGAGCATAGAACAGCCCTCATAACAGAGAATGATCTGGTCCCAAATCTCGGCTCTACCGAGGCTAAGAAGCCTCATAGGCCAGAGACTTTCCATGCTACACACAGATTAACATCAGCTGGGGAGCTCTTAAAAACATTGATACGTTTGTTCTGGGTGGAGTCTGTGAACTGGTATTTTAAAAAACCCTTCAGATGAATCTAGTGTTCAATAAAGATAGGAGAACTTCTGGGCCACTGTTTTTCAAGCTTTAGTCAGAGAATGAACAGTACAGAATCGCTGCGTCAAGATTTGACAGCAAACAGGAATGAAGGCAAGGACGGCATATTCTACTAATACAAAAAAAATCAAATGATGACGAATTAAAACACTCGAATAATTATTCGAAATAGAAATATCTTTCTATTTCTGTACTCGCATAGAAAATTAGAATATTCACTTGAACAAACTGGCTAATTTAGTTGAAATAGAAAAAATCTTAAAAAAATATAACTTACTAAAATAAACGAATGAGCATTAGAAAATCTAAATAGTCCCAAAGCTATCAAAGACACTGAATCCATAAATAAAACTCTGAAACGAAATGGCTTCATCACCAAATTCTACCAGGCGACAAATAAGAAATTGTATCTGCGCTGCACAAACTCTTTCTCAGAATGAAAACAAGAACATTTCCCAGTTCGTGGTGTGATGCCAGCAAGGTCTCAATACCTACATCTAACGAGATTAGTAATGCCAGGAAAGAAACACTACAGGCCATCCAACCTCCCTGATCAGCAGAGAGGCAAAAATTCTAAATAAAATATCAGTAAACAGAATAAGACCAGGTTCAGTTTATTCTACAAACTCATGGTTTCATTCGACATTTAAAAATCAGTCAATGACTATGAACGATAAAGGAGAAAAATCGTCTGATCATCTCTATAGATGCAGAAAACGCTGGGGGAAAAATCAACATTGACATATGATGAAAACTTTTAGCAGATAAAGAACTAGCAGGAACTTCCTTAATATGATAAAGAGTATCTACAGAAGCCTATGACAAAGAGCACACTCCACGGCCGAGCGCTGAAAACTTTCCGTCTGAGGCTGGCAACGAGACCAGCGGAGCTGCTGTCATCAGTTCCATTCAGTATCGTGCTGGAAGGACTGGCCAAAGGAGCAGGATGAGAAAATAATAAGTAAAAGATATAATGGTTGGAAAGGAGGAAATAAAATTGTTACTATGTGCGGGCATCACGATTATTTGTAGACAGTCCAAGAGGAACTGACACGTGGATTGAGCAAGTTTGCTGTATAAGAGATCAATACGCAAAAACAAAGAAAAAAATCGGTTTTACTTCTGCATACTAGCAATCAACAGAAAAAATAAAATCAAAATGAAAACACCATATAGAATGGCATAGATATCAAATGCCTAGTTATAAATCTAAGAAAACATGTACGATATAGACAGATGTGTATATAAGAAATGCAGTATTTTTCTGATAAGTTTAAGAAGACCCAAATAAGTGAAAATGCTATGTTTAAGCATTAGAAGATGAATTATTTTTCAAATGTTAATTTTCCCCAAATTAATCTGCAGATTTAACCCAACACCATGAAAATCCTAAGAAATTCTTTCACCAGAACTGGACAAGCTGATCTTAAAATTTATCTGGAAATTCGACAGCCCAGGAATAACCAAGACACTCTTGGAGAAGAAGGCAGGAGGACTTGCTCTACTGGATCTGAAGACTAATTACAGCGCCAATGTAATTAGACCGTGTGTTGGAGACGCAAGGACAGACAAATACACGAATGGCACAGCATGAGGAGTGTGGGAGACCCGGGCATTCATGCAGAGGTGATGGAGAGCACAGGTGGCTTGGCAGAGCGGTGGGGACAATGGTCTTCACAGCACTTGGTTCTGGGAAAGGTGGACATTCATATGGAAAGACACTTCACCCTAACTCGAACCACACAGGCGCATGCACACCCCGCCCCCGCACCCCACACACAACGTTGCCAGATGGATTATAAGCCTACATGGAAAAGACACAATAATATGCTCTCACAGCATGATATCGAAGATTTTATTTGTGCCTTTGGGTTAAGAAAGATTTCTTAAGATGCAGAAAGATCTCACCCTAAAGGAAAAGATATGACACATTTAGCCTCGTTAAAAGAATGATAAAAACCTCTAAGGAAAGTTTTCATTAAGAGAGTGAAACATCAAGGCACAAGGTAGAAGGTTTTTGTAATGTTTATAATTTCAGAGGGCTGGTATGCAGACTGTATAAAGAACGACGACACGTGATTAAAAAAGGACATAATCTGATCGCATATATGGGCAGAAGACAAACAGGCACTTCACAAAAGGTATTCGAGTGGCGAGCCACTGCATGCGGACGTGCTCGACTTGCTGTTTATGAGAAAAAGCAAACGGAGACTCCAACGAGACGCCACAACCCTGACCAGACGGCTAAAGCCGAAAAGCGATCGACATCATCGAGTGTTGACACGCATGGGAGCCACGGGAACTCTCATTCGCTGATCGCGGGAGTGTAAATCAGCATGAGCAAGTTTTGGGGACCAGTTTGGCATTATCTGTTCACGCTTTGGTGCGGCAATGCCACCACCTCTCCGTTTCCAGCCCCTCGAAACGCGGGCGCAAACCAAGCTCCATTATTCAGCACGGATATGAACATGCTAGAAGCATAAGAAATACAGGACGTTCTACCATAAAACCGGGCCATGCTTCCCCGTGGCAAGTCGTGACCGAGAGGTGCCGGCCACGTCCTGTTTCGTGACTTATATTGTGGTTCCAGGAATGCTTGTTTTATAATAATTTATTAATTTACGGCTTCTATCGTATGTACGTTTCTAGATGCATATTATATTTTATGATTAAAAAAGTAAAAAAAAAAAAAATTCTTCTGAAAAGATCTGCGTGTTCCTCGTGCCATGAAGCAGCTGCCAGCATCCTCTCCGTCACCGCTTTGCCCGTTTCTGGGCCCCCCTCTGGGCTCAGGGGCTCCTCGGATGACTCACAGCTCCTCCCTTCTCCTGCCCTTTACCAAGAATGGGAGCGGGCACGCCCCTGAGCTCAGTGCTCATTCTCGTCTTGGTCCTCGCTAAGCTGGCCTGAGAAAGACATTCCGGCACATCAACTGGTGGCCTCTGGAGCACTATGACACGGGGACGTCGCGAATCTCTTACAGGCGAGAATGAAGGCTGGGAAGCGGGGCATGAAGGGGGCAGTGGGGAGCAGGCCTGTTGAGAAATCAGGCCTGTGCCAGTTTCTATGCTTACAGCGAAAAGACGGACTGTTCCGAATATACATTTATTAGACCAACTACAGCTGGATTGATAATCGTCCTGCATAGGCGCAACCGTGACACCAGCTAGTCTTCTAGTCAAGAGTCATAATACATGTCGGCTGCGTGAAGCGTGCCTGTGACTAAGTGGCAGGAAACTAAGTAGGGAATATGTGCCAATGGGTCAGTCATGCAGGCGGCGGGAGGGAGGGAGACAGGACCGCGGCGGTGAGCACGGGAGAGGCGGGGTTGTCACAGAGTCACCAGAAAATAAGTCTGCAGAAGGAGCAACGGACAACTTTCGGTGCTGCCGAGATGGGGTCTGACCTGCACCAGTCAGCGGGTGATGGTTCCAGGGAGAGCAGATGACAAAGACCCTGGAGAAGAAGGTCCGGTAGAAACAGTGATCGTCGGGCTCTGAGTGAAGGATACACGGGAGGGAGAGCCTGTCAGAGGCTGAGAGGCAGGGAGGGGACAGAATCCGAGAGGACGGTGCGGTGCCCAGCCTGTTGGAAATGGAGTTTGTCCTTCGTCATTGGATTCTGAAGTGCGGCCACTGAGGCTGGCTTCGCGTCGCGCTGTTGGCGTCCCCTGAAGTGTTGGAACAGCGTCGGAAGGGAAAGCTGGCGAGCTGTTGACTAAAATACACGCTGCTTGTACCAAAAGACCAGCGGGCGGAGGTGGGAGTGACTTGCCAAAGGGACATGGGTTTGGGAGGAGACAAAGCCCAAATGCAACCACGGTCACTATCCACGCCCCGTCTCCTCTCGAGACATCACGGCAGAACCAGCCGCAAAGGGACAGGCCTGCCTGGCAGAGCTGGGGGCCCGGAATGGGGCGGACGCGACCTGCGGCGGGGAGACCCGTGAGGAGCAAACGCAGACGCAGGTCCGGGGAGCTGAGGGGTGCCATCTGGAGTTTTCCCAAGACTCGCCATCGAGTCCCACCCCGCGGGGACCGTACATGGACTTGGCAGTGGGAGGCAACGTGGCACTGGTCGAAGGTGAGGAATTAGCTTATCGGAGCCGCCAGGGCCTTGGCGAGTCAGCTGAGGCTCTTTCCCCGGTCGGGACGAGATGGTGGCCGGCAGGCATGCTGGGGGAAGGGTGCCCGCCCGTTGGCGGTTCCCCCCACGTTGCCAGTACGAAATTGAGGCTGTTTGTCATCTTGGGAGTGGTGCTGAGGTGTTCTGGCAAGTGACCGGGGCCGGAGAGGCCTCATTTAAAGTTCTCTGAGGACAAAATCAAATATACAAGCCTCTCCTGCAAAGCATGGGAACTCCAGACCAAGCCAGGACCTACCCGAGATCCCAGGCCCTCTTCTGCAGACAGGTAACCCATGAAGTCCCCGTTCACCAAGAAACGCCCGCTGGCCGTGGGTAATCAGCAACACGTCTTACTAAGTTTGCCAGCGGTTTCATTCAGTTCTTGTCCAGACCATTCTCGAGGTACATTTGTGTGCCTGGGGACACATCCAGGGGGCTTTGGGAAGCAAGGGGGAAGACTATGGGACTCGGAGCCAGAGCTGCATCTGAGAGTTTGTTATTTGCTGGCTGAGTGTTTGAAAAGTCTGCCTCTCTGAGAGCCACCATTAAAAAAATCTGTACAGTGTGGGTAAAATCTAAAATGGGGTGACTCATAGTCCCTGCGTGACTGATAGAGATGCTGGGGACCTTTAGCGGGAGGATGTCCACAGAGCTGCATTTTTCCGGCTGTAAAATGCCTCAGGCGATGCTCTGTGCCTGGTGTGTGTGTGAGGACGACTTGCTTCCCATGTGTCGCTGGCCCAGCACGTCCTCCAGCCCGGAGGCCACGTGGGATCCAGAGGCCGCAGTGGGCACATTCCTGGTGGCTGTCGCCAGAGATCTGACAGGTGAAGGAATTCGGGCCAGCAGGTCAGGGTGGGGATGGCAGAGTGAGACACGCAGGTGTGGGCAAGGTGGGTGGAGGCCGAGGGTCACAGAACGTTGGAGCTGGGAGTCATTTTGCCTAACGCCCCGTTTCCCAGGTGAGGCCCAGATCCGCCCGGAATGCAAAGGACAGGTGGACTGGTTGACTGTGCTCTGCAGACCTGCGAGCGCCTCGGGGCCATGCAGGTGTGAGAGGAGGCTCTGTGTCGGGGAGCGTGACCTCGCTGGCCCCCACGGCAGCTTCCATGCGGCAACAAGCCGGTCTCTTAAGCCATCCTGGTTCCATCACTGTGTCGGTGTGTGCACCTCGCGGGGCTCACCCAAACTCAGGTGCCTTGCTTGCCTCGGAAGGCCTCGCTCGACCCGACCCCAGGCTGTCTCTGGCCCCGAGTCCTCCCAGCTCCTGCGCACACTCTGGGCCTCGGGAGGCGTGAGGTGCCGGCTTTGGAGCCAATGGCCCAGGTCTGAGTGCTGCCCTTGCCTGTTACCGGCCATGTGACTTTGGCCAAGTTATTTATCCACAAAACGGGGGCGAGCGAGGCCTCGTTCCCAGAGGGCTGCTGTGCCGTCTCAGTTAAGACGGGAGCCACCGCTTTTCACCTCTCTCCGCCTTTGGGCTCCCGCCCCTGGCGTCCCGTCCGCCTGGTCGTCCGCGCCCTCGCTGCCCTCTCGCCTTCCACCGGCTTAATTCAGGGCCATCCACTCAGGCCCCACGGCAGATGACATGGCTCCGGGACGAGGGCCGCGGCGAGCGGTCGGGGTGGTGGAGCCTGCGGCGACCTGGGGGTGCGGGGCCCCCTGGGGGTGCGGGACCCCGCTGCGCGGCTGCAGGTGGCCATCGTCGTGTAGCGGTGCTGACACGCTTCCCGGTGTTTTCAAGAGAAGATCAAGATCCACATTTTCTGTGACATGGTCTGAGTTTTAACTGCTGAGAAGGAATTACGTTGTTTTTTTTTTTTTAAATGCCATGAACACCAAAACGACTTCCATTTCTCCTTCGCCTCTCGGCTGCCTCAGGAAAGCCTCCCTGGCTCCTGACGAGCCGCTGAGCTCCCGTGGCCACGTGTTCCCGCAGCACCCCGTGCTTAATCGCATTTCGCGACTGGATTTTAATGAGCGATTAATGATACGACCGGGTTTTTTTGCCCTGCTCTGCTTCTGGAACATGAAGTCACAAGGTCGAGGGCCCTGTGTGCCTGGCTCTTCTGCACCCCCAGGACACCCCTGCATGAAGCAGCTGTTCGCCAAACAATGGCTGAACCAGACAGTGGGCAGCCTCCAACGCCCCCGGTGTCTGAACACCTGGCCGGTTCTCGTCTGGCTGATTCGGGGGCTGGAGTCACCATGGCATCTCGACATCACTCCGTCTTTGCCGGAAGACCATTTTATGAGATCCGTGTGAGCAACTCCCTTTTCTCCCCTGATGGAGACGAGGACTGCTACACAGGCGTCAAGTCCTGACTGCCTGCACCGAGCACACCGCTCTCGTCCACCTCGGCTCACGCGTGCCTCGGTTTCCCCACGTGTGGCATCACCAGGTCGGACTGAACGAGCTCCAACAGGCCTTCCGGGAAAGGGGGGTGAACTGACCCCACGCGAGGACTCGGGGTGAGTTGGGGCGCGAGGCCGGGGCCGAGCAGCCCCTGCCAGAGCCGCCCTGGCCCCCACCCTGCACCAAACTCGGGTCCCCGGGGGGTGGACCAAGGGCAGCGGCTGCGGTGGCAATGCCACACAACAACAAAGTGACGATGCCAGTACCGGCAACGCCCCGAACCGGCCTGGAGAGCAGAGCAGAGACCATGTGAGGGGACCCTGCCCTCAGCCCGGGGACACAGGCTGACAAACCCGGGGTTCTCATGCAGAAGACACGCAAAATCCCCGCGGGAAATACCTGCACCACGCGCGGCCCTCTCTGCGGCCCTCTGTCCAGGCGTGACCGCCAAGACGGGCAGCGTCGCAGGGGATGCTGGCCTCAGCCTGGCGGCGGCAGGGCCACCCACTACCCCCAAGGGACGTGGCTTCCTGGGCTGTCTGTACCCCACGCGGACGAGCAGGTGCGTGCAGACAGGGTTTGTGGGAAGGACAGGTACAGCAGCCTCGCGTGGAGCGTCTGGGCTGATCCTGTTTACCGCGGGCTCCGCGCTGCTGCTGGCTGCTGTTTTTATAATGAACGACTAGTGAGTTCAGCATTTCCTGCATTTCCTTGGAAACGCTTTCATTCTCTATGCTTTGAATGGGACGCTCATAGCTCTATTTAGACGCAACAGACCAAAAATAACTTCACCTGTTAAGTAACACAGTGGCTTTCAGATGTGTTTGTGTGTGAACTGAGCTGCCGCAAGAAATTTTGCACACTATTCAGTACAAACACGCACACGCACGCACGACTTAAACCAGAGTACGTAATAGAAGTAAACAGCATGGATACGTACGTGTGGCAGGCACTGGCCGAGTAGAATAGAGAAAGAATAGAAATGTTCTTTCTAAAAAGCATAGCTGCAGCTCTCTAGATTGGTTGCCCAGCTCTCTAATGGATTCCAACTGCAAACATTAAAAACTCTGCGTTACAATATTTCCGTACCCCGTTTTCAAACGGGGGACAAGGCACAGGCGTACCTGCCTGACAGTGGTGGCTTGGGGGGAAGCGCCGTTGGCTCTCTCCGAGACCCTCAGAGCTGTGATGCCTTTTAAAATCATCTGCCGCAGCCCATTGATTTGCAGATGGGGAAACTAACGCCCACAATGTGTGACTTTGCTCAAGGCCACGGAGTAAGGGGGCAAAGGGCTGGGGTAAAGTGCGCTCCCCCAGCCTCCCGAGTGTCCCTCCTTCTCTTGCCTCAGGGACACTGCCACTTTGGCCAGAGCTGGCGCCTCTGAGAGCGCCCCTCTGTGATCTGGGACAGGGGCACTGGATGGGACTCTGTGAGGAAGGGCTGACAGCCTGTGGGTCTCTGGGTGCCGCACGCAGGTGAGTCAAATGCACCGGTGAGCTGGCCTTGTGGGAGGGGCGGGTGGCACCTGCTTGCAGCAGGGCACCAGGGAGGCCCCACCCCGTGACCCAGGGGAGCTGGGACTGGCAGCCTGCAGCTCTCTCAGCTGGACAGGAAGCCGGCCTCCCGCAGATAGAGCGGAGAGTCCCTTCACGTAGAGGGTATTTTCTAGATGCCCAAGACCTGATGGGGCTGGGAGGGGCCGGCGGCTCTCTGGGACTGGCCTCACATCCCTGCCACACGCAGAGGACGTGGAGCCCCAGGGGTCAGACAGGGAGCAAGACATGGGCCCATGTCTCTCTCCTACAGCTGGGCGGCTCCAGGGCCCCGGGACAATCAGCCTGGCTACGCTCCTGGGGCGGGGGGACTGGACGGTCAGGGGACAGCGCAGGCCCCGAGGCTCAGCAGGCTTCCCGCTGCCTCCTGCCCACAGCAGGCCACTCAGCCTCATCCTCAGGAGCTTTTCTGCCGCCCCACCCTCAGGACACAAGAGGCAGCTGTCCTCACAGCTCACTGGGCCCCAGAGCTCCCGGCCCCGGGCGACAGAGCTCCCCGAGCTCACCTGGGGAGAAGAGGAGGCAGAGTAGCAGCAGAAAGTAGAGAACCCTCATGGTGGCTGCCGGGGCCCCAGATGACAGACAGCAGGGGCGGGGAGGAGAGCTCCTTGCAGGCGGAGCGGAGCGGAGCGGACGGGCTTCCAGAGGCCAGACGGCCGCCGTATTTATAGGGTGAGGGGTTGCGCAATCCCTCAGACGGATCTGAAGGGTGGTGTCGCAATCCTCAGAGAGAAATTCTAATAAATAACCCCTCATGTCGTTTGCCGCGAGCAGCCTGCGCATCACGTGGACACACGCCTCTCCGTCCAGCTGCAGCCGGATTTAGCTCCAAGCCTGGAAACCGGAGTTGGCTCGTCCTGCCAACTCTATTTTTCTTTCTTTCTTTTTTTTTTTCTCCTAGGCTGGGCAGTTCTGAGAAAAGGCGGCTCAGGCTGGAGCCGTTTGGGTCGGAATGGCTCGGAGAGCCGGTGGGGAAGGGGCGCGGGGGCGCAGGGAGTCAGGTGGCCGCGGGCTGAAGGCAAAGCAGGTGAGGTTCTCGTTGGGGGCTGTGTCCGCCAGGACAGCCTCACACTCCGCCCTCCTGCCCTGCACACCCGGGGCCGCCACCGAACCTGCAGAGATGGCGTTTTCCTCGGCCCGCGGCCGCTTTCCTGGTCTCTGCTTCTCGTGAGCTTTCCCCTCGATTGACCAGCACCAGCCTTTCTTGTTTTGGGTTTTCGTTTTGTTTTTCAATGAACATGCGTCTCAAATCTTTTTTCATCCGCGGGCCTCTTCTGCCACGTAATGACTTTTTTAAATCAAGACTTTATCTTTTCAGAGCAGTTTTAGATTTACAGCAACCCTTAGGACAGGGTGGAGACCCCCACACACCTGCCACGCCCACGTGCACAGCCTCCCCCACTATCAGCGACCCCCACCGGAAGGTACATCTGCTGCAGCTGATGAAACTATGTTGACATCATCACCCAGAGTCCCTCGTTCACCTTTGGGTTCACTGTCGGTCTCGTGCATTCTGTGGGTTTGAAGACATTTATATAAACATGGATCCACCATTACGGTACCACACAGAGCAGATTTACCGCCCTGAAAAGCCTCTGTCTCCACCTGCTCATCCCTCCCCCTCCCCCGGCAGCCCCTGACCTTTTCTCTGTCTCCATGGTTTTGGCTTTTTCCAGAGTGTTATGTAGGTGGGAATCATACAGCATGTAGCCTTTTCGGATGGGCTTCTCTCGCTTAGTAGTGATGCACGTAAGGCTCCTCCATGTCTTTTCATGGCTTGATAGCTCGTTTCTCTTTGCTGCTAAAAAAAAAATTCACTCTGTGGGTAAACCAGTTTATTTGCCCATTCGCCCGCTGAAAGATGTTTTGGTCGCTTCCAAGTTTCGACAATGATGAATGAAGCTTCAATAAACATCCATGAGCAGCTTTTTGTGTGGACACGAGTTTTTAACTCCTTTGGGTAAATACCAAGAAACGCGACATCTGGATCACACGGGTAGTGCATGTTTGGTTTTGCAGGGACCCGCCACATTGTCTTCTAACGTGGCTGTGCCTTTCGGCTTTCCCACGAGTGACAAGCGAGACTTCCTGTGGCTCCTCGTCCTGGCCCTCACGGGCGTCGGAGGTTCTCTGGCCTTCGGCCGTTCGGATGGGCGTGTAGTGGCCTCTCGTTGCTGGTTTAGTTTGTATGTCCCTGACGACGTACGACGAGGAGCATCTTTTCACACTCAGCCTTTCTTTTTTCCAACTAGACATGAGTTCCCAGGAAAGTTTGAACCGTGATTTCTCTCAGAAGCTGGCTCCTAGTGTGGCCCCTGGAAGTCAGGAGGCCGGGGCCCAGAAGGGTGGCGTGTCACTGAACCCCAAGGATTAGAATCCCATTCTTTCGACCGTGAAACTGGGGCGGGCGTTAGCTAATATTTAAAGGTTTCTCAAGTTTTCATCAATTCTAAAAACATTTTATTTATCATTGATTTTCATTGAATTCTGCAAGCAGCTTTTCCAGTGTCTCAGGCAGGGTTCTTTGTGACAAAAGCAGCTCTGGCTGATTAAGCAAGGGAGGACTTTCTTAGGATATCGGTTGATTGCAGAGTAACCAGGGGGCCTAGAGAACCTGCCGGCAGCTCAGCTTCCAGGAACAGTGTCCAACCTGCAGCACAGAACTGATCTGGCAAGGACCTCCGTGCTGCGGCCGCTATGCCGAGACACCTCACTGCGGTCACTGCCCGCAGCAGAGCGTCGTCTGCGCCGAAACACGTCCTTCCCGATGCTTCCGCTGTGACCCTGCCCGAGGGAAAGACAGAGGGACATGCACAGACTGTGAGAGACAGAAAGACAGAGAGAGATAGGGGCAGAGACAGAGAGAGACAGACAGAGACAGACAGACAGACAGTGCATGTGAACATGATCCCCTCGTCCCTGCCCTCCTCACCCTGAGTCCTGGCCTTTGGTTCCACTGTGCCACTTGCCATGTCCACTTGGCAGAGCCTTGGTCACAGGGCCAGCTGCAAGGGCATCTGGGAGAGGAGGCGTGTCACTTATTCAGCACCACTGGAGACTCATTGTTGCCGCCCCGGGAGCTCTGAAACTGGAGGATTCCCCAAACGCTCGAATGCGTTAAGATGTTGGGTGAATAGAAACAAACGCGAGTGTGTTACCTTCAAATTTATTCATTCTTTTATTCAGCGATTCAGCTGTATTTATTTGGTTCCCATTATGTGTCATGTGATCTCTTAGGGGATTGGGTTCCCATGAGAGATAGCTTTGTGGTGGCTTCCCTCGGAAGTCTAGCTGGGGAGACAGAAGAGCAGACCGTTAAATTGACACTTGAGAGGAGTTCCGGTGGGGACACGCGGGGACCATGGCTGACCCGTTTAGGCGTGGAGGATATCTGGGCCACGGCCAGTGTCTGAGACGTGTAGGTGTGTTTGGGCTTCGACATGGCGCACTGACCGTTCTGGTCTTCCCCTTAGACAATGGGAGGCGTCGGAAGATGGGAATCAGACGAAAGGAGAGAACCAGCCACCATGTTGGAAGGACCCGAGGGAAGCGCGGCAGGTGGATGCAGGGCGAAGACCGGGCTTGAAGCGGAGGAGGCGAGATGCTGGCGCGGTAAGTAGAGTCAGCCAGGGTCGCGAGGAGAGAGGAAAGCAGACGGGGTTCGGGGGCATGAAGCAGCCAGAGTCAGCGGACGCGGCGGGGGGTAGAATGGGCTGGGTGTCTGGCTCGGACGAGATGACAGGTGACGCCACGTGTGGGAGGCCGACGAGGAGGAGGAGCGACTCGGGGTCAATGACGACCCCTGAACGTCTGCGTGGAAGGAGCGTCTCGCTTCGGATTTCCCGCGACGCCGAGCGCGAGGCAGGAATTGGAGGGAAGACGGCGAACCGAGAGGCACGGAGAATAAGGTGGGTGAGGGAGGAGCGACGTGGAGGCGGGAGGCCGGCCCAGCAGAGGCGCCGTCAGGCCGCAGGTGGCGGCCGGAGCCGCTTCCACACGCGTCCTGGGGGCGGAGCGACCCAGGCCAAGGGGAGATAACGGTGCCCACGCCTGGAGCTGAGCGGGGAGCCCGCTGCGGGCAGCCTGCTCATCCTCCCTGGGCATCGCGGCCCCACCATTCGCAGACATGAGCGTCGTGTTGCCGGGGGTGTGTTGGTGCCTCCAGAACCCATCAGCTTAGGAGCAGTTAACGCTGAGGGTAGCGAACGAACTCGCCTAGGGAAAGAGGGTGTTTTTTTTTGTTTGTTTTGGTTTTTTTTTGTTTGTTTTTATTCCGAGAACGCCAGCCTTCGAGGGAGGTGGGAAGAAACCATGAGCGAGGGGCTGACGTCGGGGGTCGGACCGTGTAAGAGCAGAGCCGGCCGCCGCTGCCGAGCGCAGAGAACTTCGTTGGAAGGAACAGCGTCAGGAATGTCCATGGGCTTTTCTGTCCGGGGTTGGCGGGAGAGCAGGCCCCATCGTCCGTGGGTCCGAACGGAAATTGCCGCTGAGGACACGATGATGGTGGGGACGGGGCCCGGGTCCCAGTTTTTGGTAATGTGATTTAGGCCAGAGATAGAGCAATAGCCACGAAAATCACAGGGCGGAAGGGAGGGTTTTGACTCTCAGATGGGACGGGACCCACCGTGATTAAGGAACGGAGGCAGTGACGAGGTCCTGCAGAGGAAGGCACAGCCCAGCTGAGCCCACGGCCTCCCACCCGTCATGGCCTGGTGACACTCTGCCCGTGTGCTTGGTTCTAGTGGCTGTAGCCCGATACTTTGGACAGCGACCTGCCTGAGTGGGCACTGAGGTTCTGGCCTCTCGTCCTTGGAGTCCGAGCTGCCTGCGTCACCTGTCAGCCTCCGGCAGAGCCCCCTTCCTCCTCCGCTCTGGCTCGGAGTGTCTTTTTTATTTCTGGCACCTGAGTATTTAGTTTCCGTTCATCCACTCTTGGCCCTGAAGTAACAATTCTCAAGGTGTTGTCCGCAGTCCGCCAAGGTGTCCATAATGGTGAGCAAGCGTCAGCACTCCGTGGCCGGGAGTCCCCAGGGGCGGGGTCCCAGGGGGACACGATGAGAAGGCGCTGCCACAGAGGGCTCTAGATCCGGGAGGGGGCACGGGAAATGGCAAAGTGGCCCCCACGCTGCCTGGCCTAGCGGGGGCCGCTAAGGAGCACTGGGAAAATGGAGCTTTTTATCTGTTTGAAGGGGATGAGACGTCACAGGTGGCAGAATGAGGAGAAACCTGGCCCTGGGCTTTGCCTTCTGAGACGTACCGGAGTGTGGGGGCTGAACGAGGGGTGCAGGAGGCTGGACTAGGAGAGATGCAGGGGTAGACGGCATATGCCTCTGTGTTTGCACGAGCCTCTGGCTTTCTGCTTCCAGTTTCAAATCCCCTCCAGGAAACTCTAGGCCAGGTTCAAGGCTACCTCTCCTGGGGAGGTCCAGCCCTGCTCCTGTCTCTCCCATCTGGTCTCTGTTCAGAGCCAGCTGCGCCTGGCACCTGTGGGCCGGATCAACCTCTCTTTTATAAACAGTTTCCCTGTCTATAAAACGGAGGTTCGGACAGTGCCCCAGGTTCAGAGCTGGCGTTGGTGGGGCTCTGGGCCAGGGAGCTGGCGTTGGTGGGGCTCGCGCAGGGGGCAGAGGGACTGGCAGTGAACTCGCACTGTCCCTGAGGAGCAGGGGGAGTGGCAACGGCCGCTGTGCTCGCGGACTGCTCGCGGGCGGCCATCCACGTACCTCCCGTGAATAGCGATCGCTCCTCATCACAGAATCACTCGACTGCATTTCAGCGATGTTTACCACACGAGGACCCTGTGCTGAGCCGGCAGGAGGGAGGAATACGCCCTGCTCTCTGGGCCACACGGCTCCTGTTGGGGAGCTGCGCTCATGTCTTCGGCCACCTCCTCTGGGAAGCCCTCCCTGACCTCCACCCGTCGTCCTAAAAGGGGCTGGGTACCTCTGAGCGGCTGCATCACATCCTCCTGCTCTGTCACAGTGACCGTCCTGTGCTGATCTGAGCAGAGAGCCCATCATCTCCCCCGCTGGAGGGCCCGGTGTCCTCGGTGGATAACGGGTCACTGTTCGGGGAAATGAATGAACAGAAGTGTTGCTATGGCCTGAATTGTGTCCCCCGAAATTCATGGAGTGACACTACCCCCCAGGTGCCTGTATGTGGGGACGGGGCCTCCAAGGGGGTGATTCAGGTAAAATGCGGTCATAGGGTAAGGCCCAGCCCATCGGTCTGTGTCCTTACGGGGAGGGAGAGACAGAGATGTCTGGCACATGGGGACACAGCAAGAAGGTGGCCGTCTGCAGGGGAGGAAGTGGCCACTCACCAGGAACTGAATCTGCCGGCCTTGGCCTTGGCCTTTCAGCCTCCAGGACTATGTATGAGAAGTAAATTTCCGTCGTGAAGCCCCCAGTCTGCGGCGTTCTGAACGGCCGCCATAGCTGGCTAATGCAAGTGTCGTCCGCACTTTGGGTTAGCCCTTCTGGTCCCCTGGGCCACCGAGACTCCGTCCTGGCAGCACCCCACTTCCCGTCACCCCAGAAGCTGGCACCTCCCCAGGACGCTGCAGCCCACAGCAGCTCCTGTCCTGTTCCGCTGAGTCTGAAAACAGTCTCCAGCCTGCACGTTGGCCGTGCCGGCCCACTTCCGGAGGGGGACCCCTTCATCCGCCGTCGACCCCGGGGCACGGTATCACCATGAAGACGTCTTACGAAAGGACAGCGTGCGCCAGGAGCTCCTCAGGGAGAAACTTAAGATTTAAGCACTTTGGCGTCGGGAAAAGTGAAAGGAAGTACAAGTGCGTGTGCACATTCGCGAACGTGAATGCGGGAACAAACGCCGAGAGCCTGGATCCAACGCCCTGTGCGCTGTTCCTCTGGGGAAAGGGAGGCTGCGGGGGGCGGGGGGCGGCGCATTGAGGAACCCCGCGTCCATTCGGTCCGTTGTCTTCTGTTTGATTGTCCTGTTTGTTTCGAGTCGAGGCTTGTCATGCCCCAGAGACGGAGGCACAGTCTCCAACTGTCTAGGTCACGTCCTTGGCCGGCTGGTCTCCGGGATACGTCTCACAGGCCACGGTGCCGGCGCTGCCCGGAGGCAAGAGCTGTTCGTACCCTGTGTTTATCGGAGCAAGACCTGGATGCAGAGGGGTGGGAGGACCGGAGCGGGGGTGGGGCGGTGCTGGGTCGCACCTGCTCTGGGCCCCACCTGCTCAAGTTCAAAGGAGACACATTCCTTTCATCGCGGGGTTGAACCGGCTGCAGGCCAACCCAGGCACTCTGCCCTGAGTCCGTCTCAGCCCTGGGTGTGGGGGCTGAGTCCTCCATGCCAGGCTGAAGGAGAATGAAGGGCACAGCGTGGCCTCGCACCTTCCCGGGCCAGGTCTGCGTGGGACTTGCATACCTGTGCCTGTGCCAGGGCCACGGGAGGCCACCCAGGGAGCCGAGTCAGCCCCTGACACAGGCAGACTGGGTTTCGGCTCTGCACCTCCACCCGGAGGCAGGGTCCACTTGGACGTGGCACTTGGGTGCTCCCCTGTGAAGCAGCAAAGCTAAGCGGCCGCAACCCCAGAGGGCCGGCCGGTTTCACACACTGATGCGCAGAAAGTAACGGACAGACGGGGAGAGTCCGGTCAGTCCTTACAGCTCTCGTTTCTATTCTTTTTCATACCCCGAGAGCATCGTTATCCCATGTTTCCAGCTGACACCCTGGGGCTGGCCGAGAAGGACACAGGGTGCAGGGGCGTCGGATCCAGAACGCAGTCCAGGGCGCCGCGCGGCGCGGTGACCGCCGTCCTGAGTGACCTCCGAGCCCAGGGGACACGCACAGGCAGAAGCCGACCTCGCGAGAACCCCGTCTTCACGGTCTCTCCCGCGGTCGGTCGGTCTCGTTTACAAAAACTGTGCGCATGTGGAAAACTCCAACGATGCCCACGTGTGTCACGGAGACGAAGTTGCCGTGACGTCTCCTCCCGCGGATGCGGGCGTCGCGGACAGCCGGGTGCTCTCGGGCGCGACACTTTCCTCCGCCCGCACGGAGGAATCGGTTCCTGCAGGTCAGCGTCCACACGTCTCTTCCCAAAGGGGACCTTCTGGAACACCGCTCTGCAGCCCGCCCCCCGTGCCCTTTGCATTTGGACGTCTTTCGATATCATCGGGTCGGCTTCATTTTTGTAACGCGTTCATGGTATGTCTGTGTTCCATCCACAGTGGAATACTTTTGAAAAAAGTATCTGTTTTTGAAAGTTGCGGTAAGAGACACGTAACAATGTAACATGACATCCCCCAGCTTCGCCGTCTTTCCGTGCGCAGCTCGGTGGCATCGGGCGCGTTCACGTTGTCATGCGGCCGTCACCGCCACCATCTCTGGACCTTTCCTCGTCCTGCCGAGATCAGCTCCGTCCTGCCACACATCATTCAGTGCATCACCCTCTAGTCCATCAAAGCAAATCTTTTTTTCCATCCCCTTCCTGTTCGTCTGTGTGTGACTTTTAAACTGACGTGAGTCTCTTGCAGGCAGCACATGTAGGGGGCTTGTTTTCTTATCCATTCAGCCACTCTACCTTTTGGGTGGAGCATTTAATTCTTTTCCGTTTGTGATACTTGTTGATAGGAATGTAGTTATCACCATTCTTTATTTATGTGTTTGATACATGATTTTTCTTCTTAAAGAAGTCCCTCCAACATTTCCTGTAATACTGGCCTGGTGTCGATAAATTCCTTTGGCTTATTTTTGTCTGGGAAGCTCTTTATATCTGTCCTTTGACTCTAAATGATAGCTTTGCTGGATGAAGCATTCTTGGTTGTAGATTTAGTTTTAAATCCTGGCTCTAGAAATCATATCTCCCTCCTCCACCAGAGACTCAGCCTTCCCTCCCCCTCCTCCTCATCATCAACCTCTGAGGCAGAAGAAAGTAGCCAGGACCTGACTCATGGTTCCACGGTCAGGACCTCTGGCAGGATAAAGATGACATTTTGACCTAAGTTGTGTTTCAGCTCCTGAGCCCCGGGGTGGGGTGAAAGGCGCCCCGCTCCTCCTCACCCCACCACCGGCCACTTTCTATACTGCAGACTCCGCTCCTGCAGGGCTTGGGGCCTGTGCGGGCAGGCGGGCGAACCCCAGGAATCCCTGCGCTTCCAGCAACAAAGGGATGCTGGCACCTACTCCAGAGAATTTCTGTGTTTCAGGGGACTTAGAGCTTCTTCCCGTTCGGCCCCAACAGGTCCAGGCAAGACGCTGGCCCCGACCCCACCTCCGTCGGCTCCCCAGACATGCCCGCTCTCTGTGCCAGGCCTCGGTGACGAGCCTTTGGGGCCTAGGAAAGGAGACGAAGGAGTCTAGCTCCCGCGGTCGGGTGTTTTACACACAGGAGGACTAAGTGCAGAGAGAGAGGGATTTATCCAAAGCCACGAAGGGCGCACGGGGCAGTCGGTTCCACTGACCGCGTTTGCATCTCCCCGGGCACCGGGGTCGGGCCCCTCCGTCTGCCTCGGGTGGACGGTGCTGCCGGCCAGTCCGCACGGCCTCCCTTCGCCCCCGAGCTTGGCCTTCATTCCCGAATCTCGGAATCTGAGCCGACGCGGGGCTCTCCACGGTCCTTGATTTATGGGGACCAGCTTTTGTTTCTTACTAGTGCGAACCATACCCGCCCGTCGCTCAGTGCCTGCCGGGTCGATTTTCAGTGTTATCTGTTGAAAACCGAGGCACCTGGAAGCATTCCGGAGCCCAGGGGACGGTGACTCACCGCTGCCTTTGGGTGTGGAGTGAAGGAGTTGCTAGACCCTGAAGAAGTAAAACCAGTTTTGTGTGGGCAGCTAGCAAGGCCCATCAGAATCTCCCCGAACCACTTCCAATACTCCCATGGCTAATTCGTTCGCCGACTTTCCAGAAATAAGAATACCTAATGACATCAGGAGCCTGGAACCGTCCGTCACCTGGACCTGGGAAAGCCTGGGCTGGAGCCAAGAGGCAGGGAGGGCAGTCGGGTGGGAGGCCCCCGGGGAGGAGGCGGAGGCCAAGGCTGACTCGAGGCTCAGGGACCGCTGGCCGAGGACAACCTCAGACGGGTTCCGGCATGCCACCCTTCTCGGATTCCCGTCTAGTGAACTGACAGGGTGGATTTTATTGTTATTGTTTTTTTAAGGACCAGTTTCCAAACTAGACACGGCATCGGAATCACCTGAGGCACCTTTACCAAGAGCCGCTGAGCCAGAATCGCCAGGAGCGAGACTCCAGGATCTGTGTTTTTAACGTGCTCCCTGAGTGACCGCAACCCACACAATGCCATGTGCTCCGCGTGCACCACGTCTGTGTGTTCCTTATTTGTCGACGTACGCTTTTTCGTTTTAGCGTTGTGAAGTTGGGGCGAATCTTAAAATTGGCCAATAATGTAAAATACTATCATAAATCAAAATGTAATAATAATGATAATATCGTGGCTGCATTATCCTCGTTTCCTCAACCTCCGGCAGCGGATAAACGCTAGACCTGTGTTCCGTGGTATTTTTAAATTAAGGAAACACCCCATTTTATTTCCATTTCTATAGCAGCCTCAAGAAGTAGGCCTTTCGATGATCATTCGCCCCTCTTTACAGAGGAAGACGGCCCCAGCTGGTTAGCAGGGCGTTCTTTGCTTTATTTATTCAACCAATATTAGTAATTAGCATCTTCCCTATGAGAGGTGCTGGGCTTGGTTTGGGGGTGCAAAGATAAGAGAAGGCCCGGTTGCTGTCCCCAAGGGGCCCACAGGCTCATGGGGGCACAGCGGTGTCCGCGGCTGGATCGGGTGGTGGCCCACGACGTCACGTGGGTGCGAGGTTGGTCCCTTTGTGGCCTGGGCTTTCGAGGCTAGGATTTAAAAGATGAGCAGCAGTTGTTCAGCATAAGGAGCGGTCACGTGTGTTCGAAGAGCGAGCGGCGCCCTCCCAGGCGTTCCATGTAAGGGACCAGCAGAGCGTGTCACAGCTCAAGCCGAAAGAGGAGAGGTGATGACAGGAGAGACGAGGGTGACGGGAGAGACGAGGGTGCCGGGGAAGAAGCCTCAGTCCCCACGCCCTGGAGACCTGTCGGGAATCTGGGACCATCCTCCAAGAACCATGGGAAAGCACTGAAGGTTTTTAAATATATATATATATATATCTCGTGGTGAATTATACATAACATAAGTCCACCATTTTAACCAACGATGCATAGTGGATGCTCGGAAGACACGCAGCAACTCACTCCAGCTGTGCACTCGGGGGTGGTAGGTCGGGCAGCTGCCTCTGGAGCCTGGCAAGGTCCCATCAGCACAGGGGACTTTCTTGGTCTGCAGCTGGCTCCCCAGTCTCCCTGTTCTATTGCAATCTGACAACAAAGGAGTTTCGAGGAGTTGGCGAATATCGTCCCCAACACCTTTACTCAGGACTCAAAGGGATGGGGGCTGGAAATGAGCGTGCGGGACCAGCTCTTCCGCCGTGGACCAGTCTCAGGTACACCGAGTCACTCCCTGGGGCCTGGTGTCTGGGGGAGCAGTGGCAGGAGAGAGGAGACCTGGACCCTGGTCTCAGCTCTGTGGGAGACTGGCAGTGTGGCCCTGGCCGGTCACTGCTTCCTGCTTCCGCAGTTTCTAATCTGTGAGACCGAGTCCTCTCTGCACAGATTATTCTGGAATCAGTTCCTCCTTGCGAGTGTGTTGGTGTAATCGCGATGTCCCCACCAGAAAAGATTGTCGTGATCCCTCGGACAGAAAGACACTTCCCCGAGCCAAGCACTTACGTAACTATTGTGACAGTTAATTCACAGTGCAGCGATGCGATCGGGGTCCTGTTGCTCTTATTTAATAGACGATGATACCTGGGCTTCAGGGTTCGTGACTTGCTCATGTGGGGGACGGGGTGAAATGGGTTATGTTTGGGCAGGGAATTATGAATCGAAGCCATAATCGAGCAGGCCAATGTCTCGAAGAACCCCGACTGCCCCTTCCTGTCCTGAGAGCAATTCGGAAGTTCTCGGCCACGGGTATTCGGACACATCCATTCTTTGGTTCTAATTGAATTTTCCTGGCTTGTCTCCCATTTCCCTCCATTTATATCTACGCGTTGGGTGCCCCCCTACTAAGCCCTGCTTTTCCTGCCTTTTATACCTTTGGGCTAATTGCTTGGCCTGGGAGACCCTTGTGACACAGGTTAAAATTCAGTCCGTCCATCAAGGCCCGTGAACCTTTCCTGTTCCCATCGCGGTGACGTTTTCCTCCTTTTGGACCTTTGTTGTGGTTTTTACTTTTCTCACGGTACTTCTGTTCCTCTGCCTTGAATGATAATAATGTCTTTTTATCGCCTTCGTATCAGAAGAGTTAGTCCTTGACTTTCATACAAAGCGCACGACGATAGTTCGCACGTGCTGAAAGCCCAGTGGCTGCTGGTTGATTTGACTGGTTTCGGATTCGCTCTGACACTCACGGACCCGGTAGCTGGCTGTAGGGTCTGCGCGACATCTCCTGAAAGGCGTAATGTTACAACAACGAACGAGATGTTTCACTGATCCTCGCTTGGAGGAAAACATCCTCCGTCAGACCCAGGCCCTCAGCTGATCACCATCTGAGCCCCGCGAGGTGAGTATGGTGGCCCTATGATCCCCATGTCCCCACTTCCTGGACGAGGAAACTGAAGTTCAACAGTATTGGGTTGCCTTGTCTTGGACCTCACAGCTCCCGTGTTGGATGGGTGCTGAGTCCTCTGGATTCAGGTCCAGGTTAATTCCCGTGAGTGTAGGAAGGAGGGGAAGGGAGAGTATAGAGCAGGGGCAGGCATGGCAAGCAGGGAGAGGTGCCAGGGAAGCGTGGGGCAGAGAGGCAAGAATCTAAGGATTAGGAGAAGTGATCTTAGTGTAAGATCTGTGGCTTCTAGAGTCCCCACCAGGTTGACGATGCGAAGGCCAAGTTCGTACACAAGTCCCACAGGTGGCTGCTGGGCAGGCAAGCCCCTCCGAACTGGGTACCAGGACCCGGCAGGAGACAGGTCTCCAAACAACGCCGCCCCGCCTCTGCCTTGGACTGCGAAATCCAGCTTCCTTGAAGAGAGCTCAGACCCAAAGCCAGCTTTATTTTTTAACAGAGTCAAGAGCAGGGTGTTTCAGAATAGAGTAGGAACGGCTGTGTTGGAGGAGAAAGGGGATTCAGCCCCCACCCCATCTCCACCCGCCCACACAGCCGCCTCGCTGTTTGTGAAGCCCGTGGAAGGCCAGGCTCTGTGCTGGATGCTGGGTCCCTGCCTCAGTAAATCAGCCCTCACCCGCAGGGAGGACCTCGATCCCGGCCCGGCTTTATGATCACGTGACCTGCTTGTGCTGTCTCCACAAGCAGGTGCTGCCGGCCACTTAGCACCGTTCCAGAAAACCAAGCCGGACTCTCCAATGAGGGCGCAAGCAGAAGCTTCACCGAGTCCCTTCCTGGGCCCTGGTTTCTTGCTCATTAAAAGGCGAATTTGAGCCATAAGCTTTCTAAGGCCCTTCACCTTCTTACACTCGAACCTGTGACTGGAATGTCCTCCCTGGAGACCTTCACCGCCTCCTGGCGGGGGCACGAACGGTGGGACAGCACAGCCTGGGGGTCCTGCAGGCTCGGGGGCTGCGATCCTCTTACCTGCACAAGGAACTGGCCTCGGGCGGCTCACGCTCTGTGCCTCAGTGTCCCCATTTGTACAGTGGTGGTAATAGCTGTACCCGTCTGCTCGGGTCACCGTGAGAATGGCACGTTCTCACAGAACTAGGCGCCCAGCGAGTGCTTAGGGGACGGGCCCTCACTGTCGCGTCGCGCGTGGGGGTGCCTGGCCGCCGCCTGCTCTGGAAGGCGGGGCTTCGTCTGAATCGACGTTGGATCCTGCCGTCTGCACGTGGCGTGGCCCCGTGATCTCCCATTGATCTTGTCCTCGCCCGGCCGTGAGCCCCGCTGTCTGAGGCCCGACGGCGCTGTGCTCGGCGGGTTGGGTGCGGGGGCCGGAGCAGATCTCGGGGAGCTGTCTGATCCCGTTCTCGGCTTTGGACCATTGCGATCGAGTCTCGTTGCACAAACACAGTTACACGTCAGCTGCAAGTACCTCATGCAGGCTGTCGTTATTTGTGTGCGATCGTGGTATTTCCTACCATCTATACGTAGTTACGCGGGGCTGAGCCCAGCACATAAAAAGTTATTTTTGCACCTTGACATTTTAGGATAACACGTGATGTTACGCATATAAAATAATCAAAGCGGATGGAACGCACAGAAGAGACACAGGCAGGATGTTATTCCCTCCCTTCCGGCCCCTTCCCTTCCCCAGAGGGAAGCACCGTTAAGGTCGGCTCTGGGCTGTTGCTCTACGCGGACACACGGGACGTGCAAACACATTTCTATCTTCTTCTTTCTTCCTCACACGAACGTGCTCGTGCCCCACCTTTCTGAACGAACGGCTTTTATCACTTGCTGTGTATGGCGTTCACCTGTCAGTAGGCCATGGCATCTGGCTATACCCACTTAACAATTCACCTGGCGATTATGCCCAGTCTATCCCGTTACCCCCCAGGATCCCCTCCTGACACCCGAGGAAGGAGCCCCGTGACCTGTCCCAGCACCTGCCATGGCCACAGTTCCTGCAGCCACCCTTGATGGGCACAGGGAAGGGCCCGGTGTCTCCAGAGGGAGCTTGACTCTGGGAGGGGATGTTTGGTGTCGACGTGCCTCGCATAGCACATTGCGATGTGCAGAGGCTCTAAATCCATCTTCGTACCTGAGCGGCAGAAAGGATGGGCTTCGTCACAATATCCGTTTGCTAAGTGAAGACACCAAGCATGCGAGGGCTGGGGTGCCTCTCACGCACACGGGGGGCCGTGGCCCAGCCCTGTTTCCGGCAGGAGTCCGGGTGCTCTTTTCTGGATTAAGGGAGGCTGAGTCTGCCGGGACTTTTCTCCAGGCAGCCCTTGTGTTTTCTTTCAGCCCTTGGAGTCTGTGCTTCCAGAACAAGCTAGACAGACTGGTTGGACTCCGCTTCCCCGAGTCGTCCTCCTCCCAACCCGATCTCGTCACCTCCAAGCAAGCCAAGCCCACGCTCCCCGGCCAGGCCGCACCTGTGCGACAAAGCTGACAGAGAGGAACATGCCCACAGAAGGGTCCTCGAGCTGATGGGCAGACTTCAAGGCTGTTGCCCTCAGGGGGGCTTGCCCACCCTTGGCATGTTTGTCACTGTGGCACGTTTGTCACTGTGGCATGTTTGTCACTGTGGCACATTTGTCACTGTGGTCCTGCACAATGAACTTAAAGGGTCTGGGCAATGGGTGCCAAGTGGTCTGGAAGATGGGCGCCAGGCGGTTTGGTCACATTTGATGATCTGGATAATGGATGTCACGTGGCCTGGATATGTGAGTCCCCCAGGGGTAATCGGAAGATTATCTGGAGGTCTGGTCTTTGTCACACGACGAACTGATGTCTATCTAGGCATCGATGCAGGACTGCAAAGTTCAAAACTAAGTTCCCAGGCTAGGGACAATGAGAACGGAATCATTTTCTCATGGCTTGACCTTTATGCTGCTGATAATTTCCGCGGTCCGGTTAAAGTGAGTCTTTTTTGTATATTCACTGTCTGCATTCTTTCCTCACGACCCCCTTCGATCAAAATTTTTCTTGCAGAAAACACCATAGATCCAACAAAGCCTTTTAAAATCCCTCGTTGCCAGGATGCCAACGCCTGTCTGGGGTCGATTGTGGTCCTCGGAGGGGGGATATGGCTTGGGGACATGCGTGCCATCTGTGGGTCTTATAACCAGCTCGATGTTTGCACTAATTTTGGGGTTGAAGTATTAGGAAAGGGCCAATGAAGGCATTATTGTTAGATCTCAGTTTTAGGTAACTAGTCTCAGTCTTGAGCTAGATCAGGACGATAGCTTCTCAGCTCAGGAGGCAGTGGCGCAGGTGGCTCCCAACGTTAGACCCATGGAACAAGCGAGTGGGTGTTCGGTCAGAGGCATCCCTGTGGAAACAAAAGAAAAACAGTGGTTGATGATGGAAGCAGTCTATAATCCCAGTTTCTGAGTTCCGAAGACAGCCAGTCCAGGAGATTTCTGGATGTCTTTGTTCGAAGCATCTTCAGAGCAAATGAAAGCGGGCAGCGACGATCTGATGGATGCTCCTGGTTTGCAATTTGAACGTCTGTAGTTACATTTTTCTGCAATAGGCATGAATGTTGTTCGTATATGAGTTGCGATTTCTCTGAAGTTTATAGCAAGTTGTTCCGCTTCAGCTTGAGTGGTTTTTGAAAAAGGGCAGCTGTGGTTCTCAATGATTTCAAGCGAAAGGGTGGGAGAGAGACTGGACATGGTAGTTTGGACAGTCATAGCGAGACTGAGGGAAACTAGAAACGTTCAGGATCTGATCCAGTTTACAGGTAGGAACAAACCTTAAAAGAAAATGAATAGCACCGGGATCTAATATCCACAAAGGTGTACTACTGAAGCACAATTTTTTTCTCTAAAATAACCCTCATCTTTACCAAAGGTAGCCAAATTAAGACTAATTTGTTTGCAAAATAAGTCTAGTTTCAATAAACTTGGCCTGCAATTTACATAGAAGTCTCAAGAATAATAATTAACCACACGGGATCTTTCAAATCTACTTTGCTGGAATTGTTCATCAGGAATCTTAAGACCGAATTTCAAAAAGGCCTCTCGAGGCCACAAAAGCCAAAGCGAGGACTCGCCATCAGACTTCACCTGCAATACCTATAGATTTGGGTGAATTCCTCTCTGGAGGTCCTCTGCATCTGCCAGGGAGTGCCCTTCCTTACTCACCTGGTAAGGCTGCTGGGAACCCTGTGAGCAAGATACCAGGCCGATCATTCCAAAGGTGTTCTTGGCTTCCATTAGTCGATCTGAATTCTTCAAAGCTGTCCAGTCATACCTGAGTCTATGCATGTCTCTCTCAAATATGACATTCCAGTCAAAGCCTCGGTAATTAAACAGTTTCCAATGGTGTTCTATTACAAGGAGAACACTGGTATTGAACTAATTCAAATAATATTGCCATGGAAAGACAAACACTCCCCTAGAGCTTTGGAATTCTGGAGGGATCAGTAGGGAGAAAAAAAAAGGCTTCCATTCTGCTCACGATTATGTAATTTACCAAACTGCTCTAAATCATGGGTCATTAAGGAAGAAGGTTTCCTTATACTGGGAAAACATAAAATTAAAGAACGAGCAATATTTCAAATATAAAAAAATCATTAAAATTGTAATCATCCTCATTGGTTCATTCAGTCCCATGTTAGTAATTCTTGCTGCTCTTGATTTTTCTGTTAGCAACCAGTTTTCCTTAGTTCTGCAAATACTCACCCAGTTTAATGGTATAACCTGAACATTTGCCAGTAATCTGTACTTTAGAGTCAGTGTCTCTGACTCTAATCTCTCTGAATATGAATCAGAGTAAGACCACGACTTTCTGTAAATGACAAGGACAAAATGACATGGTTAAAGATTTGATTACCATGCAAGTGACCAAAAGAAGTTTGCTTTTCTATGCAATACACAACAATTTGAGAAAACAACTAGAATTGTAAACGAAAACATTATATCAAGACATTATAGAGTCTCTAGAAAGTTTAATTTCTAGAACATTTATTGTATCAATAATAATATATGCATACAAATACAACATAATTATTATTTATTTGACAATGCTGTCCATGTAAGTTTAACGTATCAACTAAACCCAATTAGTTTAATTTCCCCTTTTATACATAGAGATATATGTCTTTTAAAGTGTTTCAGGGATCCTTCCGGAAATATCTCAACATTATTTTCAGGTTAAGAAAAAGGCTCTAATTTTTGAATTTTTGAAAGTTTAACAAAAAGTTTTAAAACACTTGGTCCAATAAGCTCATAGTTCTCCATGAAACAATACTTAGCGATCCATTGAAGCGTGGTGACAAACTCTTTGCAGGCCAATACCAAAAGTTAAATAATTGTAAGCAAAATTAAGCTCTTTTAATGTTAAGACTTGGCTTACCTATGCAATCAAAGACCTGACGACTCAGAGCATAGGAGATCATTTTAACGAAACACAAAACGTTTGCTTTCCCTTTATACCTCGTATTAAGAGCACACCAATAATACCGGTAAACTTTGTCCTTTTAACAGAAAGAGAAAACCAAATTCTAATTTTGTATCAGTGTACTTTTTATATTTAAAGTAATTAAATTCATTTCAATCTTCCTTAGCTTGATGACACATAAAGTTTCCTTTCTCAAGATTTCCTTTCCACAAAGCTCTTAAAACTTTTCTTGTCCAATTGAGTTTGTTCCTTCTTACTCATTCAGAAATAACCAACTTATTCGAAGAAACCGTTTTCTTTTAATCCCCTCAAAAATGCATTTCCATACCTTATACCTTCTTTCACCAAAAACATATATTATTTCCTTCCATATTCATAAGAATTTTTAACCCTCGTAAACTTTAATTTTTAATGACAACTAAAAACATAAGCAATTAACATTTTTTAGACTGGCAAATTTAGAAATACGTTTTATAACTTAGAAACATAGGTTCTTTTACTGGCAAATATATTTCATAACTTTTAGAAACACTTGCTTCCTTAACAAAACACAAAATTCATTCACAGATTTAAATTTCCCTTTTAGTTTCTCTGTAATAAAAAGTCAAAAGACAATAGACTTATTTAACAATTAACGTTTTAGTACTTTATCTTATTTGGAAGCAACCTACATATTTAATGAATTTAATGAGACTCATCATTTAACTTAACCCGCCAAAACTCCAAAGTTTCAAGATATCACAATATTTACGGAAACTAGTTAAATAGACATACTATCAAACATAACTATTGCTGAAAATTTCACCTAAAACTTTTTATCCTATCTGCATCTATTTATTTTACTTGTTCTTAACAATTATGTTTAGGTTACTTATGAAATTTCGTCATACCAAGCTATTTCTCTTGCTGACAAATTTATAACAGATAGAACATGAACTTACGGAACTAATAACCTCGAGTAGAATGAAAATAATATACTTAATTCTAATAACTCTAAATACATGCCTTTTTAACCAAACCAAACTCAAATCAGCTTTAATATCGAATATTTTATCAGATCACATGATCCTAAAAAAGCATTCAGGTTAGTTCTGATTATATTTTTGAGAATTTTTATATAAGTGCTTAATTCCTTTAAGCCAATTAAACAGAGCTCTTTACAAACCAGCCTTAATAATATCCTCCAGAGGTGTACACACACACACACACACACACACACAGACTCGAGATCTGATAGTTTTGTTTTTGAAATTTCAGCCACTAGACAATAAGGCAAAAACTTACTAATTTTTAACAGTTGCAGTGAGTTTATCAGTTCAGATAGCTAAGGCTTTTTCTCTTTAATATTCGTGGAGAAGACAATTAAGGGAGCCTTGGAGCCAGAGGAACAGTCTGTGCTTAAAAACAAATAACCAATAAACAGTGCTCCCTCTAAAAGATAAACAACCTGTTTTCTATTTTTTTCCTTCAGTCTTAGGAATTGAAGGTGGTAAAGACAGGTGGGCTTTGAGCTGCTTTAAAGTTGCGTTTCTGCTTTCTCAAAGATTTGTAAGATAAGAACAGCTGCTCTGGATTCTCCAGAGAATTAGGTTGTCACTTAAGTGATGTCATGGGTTGAGCTACTTGTCCAATTACATCTTCCTAATTTGCTTCTTTCCCTCTGGGTACATAGTTTTCTTTTAGCTTAGAGGAGGATTAGGGAAAACTCCTATCAGGCTCTGATTCTGTAGCTTCCAACATTGCCGAATTTCTGAACAAACGTTATTAAATCCGTTCAAGTATTTGGTCAGGTTTCAGCTGGGACAAACAGTAAGTATTTCTGTCAGTATGAAACGATTCCGCAGACTCAAGAAGCTGCGAATGTTATTACTTTCCAGAGTCGCTTCCTCTGATGCATGTCCCCGCAGGCAAAAAGTCAGGCACTTAGGGCACAAGCAATAGCTGTCACTGAGAGAGAAGGGATCAATAACCAATTGGTCCTGCAGTCTTGTGTTTAAGAGAAGTCTTGTACATTTCACTTTTCATTAGCCTATTATAGGAGACTCTTGCTTTTAATTACCTTTTAATTAACTTCTTTTAGGCTCCTTCTGCAGCTTTTTTTTTTTTTAAAGTCATTTTGTCTTTCAGAAGCTTCTGCATATCAATCAAGGAATGTAGTCCATTGTCCGAAAGGTTTGAGGCGTTTGAGGGGGACTTGAAGGTTTTCCTGAATGGCCATTAGAGTTTTAAATTATTTGGGCTAAGTTAGTCCACTTTATAAAAAAGGCACACGAGGAAGAACCAAAATGTTTGTGTACGTCTAACTAGCTCCAAACTTGGTGACTTTTGAAGAGTGACAGTCCTATGTGAATGATAAATTCCCCTGAAAGCTGTCACAGCCAGACAAAGAGACAGAGAGGTGATCCTTGAAAGAGCAGGTAGTTAGTTTAAACAGATGCCGGTTACACGTTTGGACTCGTGAATAATGTTGTAGTGAACACAGGTGTCTAACTTTCTGTTCGTGATCCTGCTTTCAATTCTTTTGGATCTAGAAGTGGGATTGCTGGACCATACGGTAATTCCACGTTTAATTTTTTGGGAATCCTCCCTCCCATTTTCCACAGCGGCTGCACCCCAGCAATACACAGGGGTCCCAGTTTCTCCCCCTCCTCCCCAGTGCCATGCCACGTGCATGCCACACGCTTCCACAGATCTCTTGGCTCCTCCTTCCAACAGCCTAATGAAGCAGGTGATAATGCCCAGTTACGCCGAGGTGGTTCATAGCTGTGTGTCATTCTAGGGCCGGCTGGGAAGACGGGGGGCCTGGGTTCAGGCTCGCGCTGTTCAAGCGAGTACATGCTTGGTCAATGGATTCTAAACTGCTTGTAAGTGTTAGTGTAAATCATGGTGATTTACACTGAGATCTCATCTAATAGCATATTGAGGCACCGAGGTGGGCCAGGGGCTTGAGTGGTCAACCGGTCAGTAGACAGGGAGTAGGTCCTGAAGATGAATGTTTATTTCATAGTTTTGATCAGAGCGGGAACTATAACAAGACGAGCAGCCCTGGGAGAAGACAGATTCTTCCATGGGATGGAGAATCCTCCGTGTGCCGAGAGGAAGGACTCGAGTTTTTAGAAGTGGGGTGGAGCCCACGCCTGTCAATTCACTGTGATCGCTTATTCAGGATTTTACTGCTTTAGCTGCAAAAACAGGCTGATTACAGGGGCCTAGGAGCTCACACCAGTGGTCAGGAAGGAGAATGGAAGCTGGCTGCCCAGGGTCCCAGGTCTGCTGACCTTGGGTGGGTGTTACCGGAACCCTGATGTTCTCCTGGGGTTCGCCTGCCTGCACTCACCGGCCCAAAGACGTGCCCAAGCGGGAGTTTGCGGTATAGAAGGAAAAAAAACAGTTTAATATTGAATCGGCCAGTCCAGAGGTGGGGAGCTTGGGCTCAGCAAACCCTCTACCCGAGGGCCTGTCGGTTACGAATTCTACGGGGCAGAAGCACAGGACAGTGTGGGAGAGGGCCGTGGGGCGTGCTGGCAGCTGACTGGTCGGAGGGGGTCCAGGGAAATGAATCGTTTCTTCAGCTCTTGAGGACAGCTCCGAGGTCTTTTCCGAGTCCCTCTGTCTGGTCTCATGGGAAAGTGGTGTGTGTGTGTGTGTGTGTGTGTGTGTGTGTGTGTTGGGGGGTGGGGGTTGTTCCACCCCAGGGCTCAGGAGCTGAAACGCAACTTAGGTCAAGATGTCACCTTTATCCTGCCAGAGGTCCTGCATCAGTCAGGTCCTGCTACTGTCTCTGCCCTGGGGGATTGATTGATGATTACGGGAGTGCAGGGAGGAAGGCTAGGACCAGTGGGGTGTGATCTCTAGAGCTAAGATTTAAATCTAAATTTAATCAAAGTCATAAGGACCCTCGGGTTCACTGGCGGTCCCTCAGTCCCAGCTTGAAGGTGAGCCACAGTGACGGTGCCCACAGCAGGCCTGGCTAACAGTAAGGAGCTAACGCCCGCAAAGGCTTTGCTGCTGTGGGATGCAATGAGCACTCAAGGGACTTGGCTCTTCTTGTCCTCTGGGATGCTCAAAGTTGCCACCACGTACATCTCACTGGCCTTTTATAAATCAGGTTTCAAAATCCCATTTTTAATACATTTACTCTAACTTCTTGCACTGAGCTAGCTAGCACAGTGATTTTCAACCGGGGGTGATTTTTTGCCTCCCAGGGGACATTTGGCAATTTCTGGCGATGTTTTTGTCACCCCTCAGGGTGTTACTGGCATGTAGCACTTGGAGGCCAGGGACACACTGCCACAGGCCCCGCACTGCACAGAGCAGCCCTGTGACAAAGACCCGTCGGACCCAAAGTGTCAATAGTGCCATGGTTCAGAGACCTGGGTGACACATGCATACCCGTGCACACACACATGCATACCTATGCACACACATGGACATGCACACATGCAAACACACACATGCATGCACACGCACATGCATGCACACATGCAAACACAGGCACACACATGCACATACGTGCACACAGGTACGCACACAACATATGCATGTGTGTGCCCTTACATACTCACACGTCCAAGTGCTCACTGGTAGCTGTGTCTGCAGGCCCCAGCCCTCCCCCCGGGGACCCGGGCTCTAGCTAGCGCATAGGAGGGGATGGGTCTGGGGATTGGCTGTAGGTCGGCCAAGAGGACACCTCCGGAGATGAGACCCAGGCATGGGAAGGGGAGGAGGGGTGGCAGGAGGCCTGGGGAGAGGAAGGACAGCTGGACAGAGCCCCAGCACTCTGCTCACTGCCCCTCCTCCTGTCCCAGCCTCCTTCATCGCCCGAAGCACTTGTGCGAGGTGCAGCCTTGGGGGTGAAGGTAAGTCTCCCCATGGGCCTGCCCGGCGTCCCTGGCCCTCGCTCAGCTCTGGCCGAAATCCCTGTCAGGGAAATAGGTGAGCTCCTCGTCTAAACGTTGGTAAGGTGGGCGAAGCCCTCAGGTGTGCTCCAGCCTGGGGCGGGGGGAGTGTGGAAAGGGCCCGTGGGGCGGAGCAGGTGGGCGTCTAGGGCTTCACCTCTGGAGTGACGGGGAGAGCGACTTTGCGAGGTGTCCTGGCGCCGTCCACTGCATCACCTTCCGTAAGGTCAAGCTCACTGCCACAGCAGCGAGAATCTTGGAGAATCCTGGGCTTCGGCGTGTGAGACAGTGAGTTCCAGACCCGGAGGGGCTAATTATTAGGTGTGTGACCTCAAGCAAATAACTTACGTGGCTCGCTCTCATTTTCTGTAACCACAGAACGAAACCTGCTCTGCGAAGACCAGACGGTAGAAAGTGGGAAAATGCTGCACTAACTGTAGATTCGGGGTGGTCGGCTGCTGGGCCCGGCACAGAGCAGCGGTAACGGGGTGCACTGCATGCGCCTCCCTTGCAGGGCGCGCCTCCCTCGGAGCTGACCTTTCCCGTGGCTGTGGGTGGGGAGGGCACATTCCAAGACGTTTGGGCCGACTGACTCAGCGAAGACTGGAACCCCAATCAGCGAGAGGCCCCGAGGTATGCCTGTCACCCTCAGGAGCCTTTCCCAACATTCTCAGAAAGATCTGGAAGGCGATACTGAAGCCTTATCTGCAGGGGTGACTTCATGCCTGCCTGAGAAAGGTCCTTTGTCCTTCATTTGGCTCTGGGATTCCTTGAAGTCAGCAGACTGTGAGCACGTAGCAGCCAAACGAGGCTGTATTTCATAGTAAACAAGGCCTTACCAGCTGACAGGCTTAGGTTCAGTCCCCGGCTCCACCACCTTCGAGACATGTGATCGCAGGTAATTTACTTAACCTTTCTTATGTAAGTTTTTTCCCATGTGTAAAACGAAATCACTTAGCAACAGAATTGCTCTGAGGAAGGAACAGGAGGTTACGTGTAATACATTAACTTAAACGTGGCCCAGCGAAGCACTTGCTAAACGTTCGGGGTCATTACTTCTACTCTAACTAAGGTGATAAATGCAAAGAGCCAAGACCTACAGGGAGCTGAGTGCCCCGTGGTGTGGCCATCAGCACGCGTGGGCGGTCAGTTCACCGATGCTGGCGGCTTCCCCCGGGACGCTGGTGAGCATGGGCCAGCGCGGTGGGGACAGAGCCCTGGCCCATTTGAAAGGAAATCCAGGGACAAACTCCAGGGCATGGATGTGGAAGCCAGCTGTCCACGAGCGCTGACAGTTGCGGCCTGAATGGGAATTTAGAGGACCAGGGTAGGGGTCATCTCAAGTGAAGTCTTTCCCATCTTAAGGGAGCCATACGGATATCACGGGGTCCCAGTGTTGTGGACTGAGACATGTCACGGGAGTGGGGGGCAGTAGACGTGTCGTTTGCCTCACGGGGAAGAACCCATGTCACTCTGAGAGCTGAAGACCACAGCGTGGGACATCAGACCAAGGACGGGCATCGGAGCCAGACGGGCCGGTGCTGCAGCCGTGGGGGGACGCTGTGTCCCGGGTAAGGAGGGGCGCCCTCCACAGTGGCGATGGGTGGTCACGTGACTTAGGCCACGTTCGAGTGGGCCGTAAGCCCGGCTCCCTGCCTGTGCCCGGTGGCGGTCTAGTGTCTTAGGGCACAGTCGCCACCACATCTGGGTTCCGATAGGAATGATTGTCCTCCAGGGAATCAGACGGACCTCAAGTTCATAGTTCGGGCTTTGCCTCGACTAGAGGCGGGAATGAGGAGTCTGTGTGGAAGTTAATCGATCCCTTGTTTCACGAGATCCATTTTCCCGAAGCCCATTCACAGACCGCATCTCAGCTCTTCTCTGCAACCTCACCGTGACGGCAGAACGTGCATTTTATAGACGAGGAAAATGAGACCGAGGCTTTCTTCAGGCCACACGTCTGTTCAGCAGCCTCCTGGACGTGGACATTAAACGTGGATCGTCAACCTTGGGCCACCAAACACGGGCCACCGGACGTGGGCCGCCGGACGTGGGCTCTTGGGCATTCATCGCCCAGTGTGGACCGCTGACCCCAGGCTGCTAACCCTAAGGCCGGAGAGAGGAAGCCTTGGAAGGGAAGGTGTGAACGGAACTTTCTAGAAGGGTCTTAAGCTGGGCTGCTGCCTGCCGAGGCGGGACTGTGGCTGCGACTCCCCCCGTGGTGGACGTGGCAACCCGAACACTTTTCTGGAGTGTAAGTGACATCACCCAACTTCCCTGTTTGTTACTGTCCTGTGACTTGTCGCGGCGCTTAGACAAACGGCCGGCATCTCGACGGCCCCGTGAGGGCACGTGCCTGGGCCCGCGCCTTCTCCTGGTCTCGCCCCCTGCCTCTCTGCTCCGTTCCTCAGACACCTGAGCCTGCCCCCTTGGCACAAGTCCGTGCCCGGTGGTGGCTGCTGCCACAGCCTCTCGACACTGCCGCTCCTCCCCATTCAGACCCTGGGGCGCCCGTCCCCACCACCCCAAACGCAAACCTCGCCCCGCGGCCCCGCGGCTCCTCCTAGGGGTCACCTTGCCCCGGTTCACTTTCTAAATGACTCAGCCTCGTCCTTCCTTGTCTCCTTGACCCGTGTTGTTTTTCTTGGCGACCTGTGTCTTACCTTTGCCCTAAACTGTTTCCGTCAGACCTAGATGTGTCTAATCGCTAACGGTCCCTCTCTCCACGGGGATGTTTGTCCCACACGGCGGAGGCTCCTGTTTTGTTGGTCGTGTGTCTTTCCCACCAAAACGTAAGCTCCGTGAGGGCAGGACCTTGACTTCCTGGCTCGTCCCTGTGTCCCCCACGGCTAAGGCAGCTCCTGCTACAGGACAAACCCTGAGATATATTTTTTGAATCAACGAGAAAAACAAAACAGTGTTGCAGATTGCAGTGGCGAGAACAGGAAAGCAAGAGCTTCAACGTGACCCCAGCCCTTGAGGGCGAGCGTCCCTGCCTACCCCATCGGGGGCAGAGAAAGAATTCTTCACGTCGTGGCTGAGACAGGACCAGCTCTCGCTGACCTCACACCCTGCCTGTAACCCCCACCCCCCGACCCCGCTGCAGCCCCTCACTCTGTCTGCAAAGCTCGCCCCCGACTGACCTCCGCATCCTTCAGAATGCGGCTCAGTGTCGCTTTTGGGGGCCATCCCCCTCAACACGCTTGCTTCTCTTTCAGGCACTCGCCAGGTAACCTTGGAACTGCGGGTTTTCCTGTTTGCCACCTGGAGGTCTCGGAGGCAGCTGCTGGCTTCTCTCTCTCAGGAGTCCCAACACTGTCCTCGCATGTCACAGGGGCTCTATAAACACCGGGTGAGTGGCGAGGAAAGCCAGCGAGGCCACCAGTGAAGGCTGGACTTATGTCTTAGTGCCCCGAAGTGAACGAAAGGACACAGGAGGGGAAGGTACCAAAACCGCCTCGGTGGCTCCCACATGACGCGTTGGAGCAGAGGGAGTGACGTCACACAGATCGTAGTGACTTCGCTTTCCTGTTTTCTGTATTTTTGATGCTCTGGCACTTGGGGCCTTTATCCTGGGGAGCTGCGAATTCTGAGAAAGAGCAAACGACGGCCTCCGAGCGCACCTCGCCTGTACAGACCAGCCGATGCAGAACCGACACCCCCGCCATCCCCTTTATCAGGCCAATGTCCTCTCGTCCCAAATCACCCAGGCCAGGCGCCAGACAACTGGGGATCAGAGCCCGGTTGCCCAGAGCCCACCCAGCATCCCAACCATCCAGTCCTATGCCCACTCGGGGCACCTCCCTGCCTCCTGTTCCTTCCCACGAGGACCCCAGTAAAGGCGGTGGGCCATGCTCTGCTGCCCCCTGACCTAAAGGGTCTGAGAACTGCCAAGAAAAGTTAATTAATGAAGAAATATGCCTCATGTTCTGGAATCGTGTATATAATATATATGTATATAGTCCTCATATCAGACCAATCAAAGAAAAAAGTAAACTTGACGTCACTTTCTAGAGTTAATAATGGCATTTTCTTAAGCTAATGTTTTCCTTTTTCCTCCTGAGAGAGAGAGTCGTTGTGTCTCTTCTCGGTTCTCTGAGATCTAGCATTGCCTCCTCTGAAATGGCAGAGATCTCTGCTCATTCTTCCTGTCTGAAAAGAAATATAACCCTCCCTCCCTTCTTTAGGGAAATTTATACTATTTTACTAGGGATGCAGCTATGTCAAGGCTAATGTGGTGAATTCGAGATGATTATTTTTACAATTTGAGAACCTAAAAGATGAGCATAAACAACTGTCACTGCTTGTGAGTTACAGTGGTCCTTTGGTCCTTGAGAGGAAAGGCTCTGTCAAAAAAAATGTGTAACCAGTGGAACGTTTGACTTTTCTGTAAGTTAAAAACAAATTTAGTCACAATATTTTAAAACCTCTGATTGGCCAGGCAGAATTGTTTATTTGCCTGGTATAGGCAATGGTTTTAGTCATATTAATACTTTCAGGCAAGGAAGTCACGGGAGCAGAGGGCAAAATGAAAGTTAAAAGCTCTGAAGAACAGTTCTGCGGGTTCTTACAACGTTTCACAAAGTAACTACACGTCCACATAAAGTCGTCACTGAATAGCCCACGATGGAGGTAGAGCGCTCAAATTTTAAATTCCTTCAAATGGGATCTGTGCGTGGGAAACGTAGGTCCAGAGTTTCATGGGAAGTTAATTCGAATGAAACACTGGCTTTTTGGGACTGAGGAAGGGCTGAAGACAAAAATCTAAAAAATACAGAGTCGCTTTCCTCAGTTTGTATAAAAGTTAAAAAAAAATTTCGAGTTTGCCAAACGGCTTTGGTCGTTTTTAATATTTCTTCTTTCATTCCTGTCGATAACCCGGTGAGACTGTTTTTGAAACGGCGTAGAGTAGTTTTGGCACGTGGCATTCCCCGCCTGTAATAGCGTCATCGATCCGATCTGGACACAGTAGCGAGCGAAACGCGCACTTCTTCTCGGGGTCGGGGTGGGGGTGGCGGGAGATGGCGCTCGCTCAGACTATGCTCAGCCCTTTCGTATGGCTAATCGCGCAGACTTGGGTTGGCTCCCAGGTAAGGAAGGACAGAAAGCTCCAAACTCGACACCGGCTGTCTGTTCAAGGCCTATGAACAGCGAACAGCGCAGGCAGAGATGCTTTTTCTTTTTTCTGTGTTATGTTTGTTCCGATTACATTTATTGAAATGTAATTTGATATCTGTTGACTCTAATAATAAAAATAAGACCAATGACTTGTACATCTTTAAAAAACAATTGACGGGGTGGCGTACGTTCACAAGACAAACATTTTCCGCCAGGGAACGTGGGGGAGGCGTTGCTCTGAAGGGCGTGGCTGCAGGGAAGGGGGTGGTGGGCGGAACCTAGGTCCTGTTGGCAAGGGCGATGGGGCGGGTGTTGCCTGGTCCTGGTTCCCTCGGGACTGGCATCCTCTTGTTTTCTCTTTTGTGGGGACGGTGGTAAAAACCCCGCTATATCTGGCATGGTGCGTGGAAGGGACCATTTCCACAGCGAGCGGTCCAAGCCAGGGAGGGAGGGCCTGGGCCCAGGCTGGGCACGCTGTCGCCCTCTGCTGGCCGGACCGAGGGCCACCCACACTCCACCACCAGGGGGCGGCCTCGCTCTCTGCTCTCCAGGTGGAGGGGGGCCAGAGGGGAGAAAGAGCGGTTAGGGGATGTCTATAAACCAGGCATGTTGCACTGTGTGTACCAGGCACTGGCATATTCTGAAACCACACAATAAAATTTCAACTTAAAAGAAAACAGAAAAGAAAACCTTCTCTCACTCTGCCCCCCCCCCCTTTCCATCAACACACGCTTAAACTCCCCCACGCTTCCAACGCCCCCTCCCACCCAGACAGTCTTACAGGCTCCTGTTTGGGAATCCGAGAATTCGCTGCATATTTTCATCAGCTAAGATGTGGTCCAATCTTTCTTGAAGCTTGTAAACAAAAGGTGGTTTTTTTTTCCCCTCAATTGCCCAATATCTGCTGGCCATGCTCTTGTCAACTCGTACCCTCATCTCTGGGGATCTCCTTACGGGACACGCGGCCCTGTCTGGCGATCATTACTCTGGCTCAGGCTGAGGGTCCCTCGACGTTGTCTTACAATTTTAAACTGCGTTTTCTCCAGGGCAGCGACGTGGGTGCTCCTCCCCTCCGCCCCCTTCCTGGGTGCTCCTCCCCTCCGCCCGCTTCCGACCCCACTTCCTGTGTCTTCCCCTCGGCCGGCCTTGTCTCGTGCAGGGAAAACACTATGAACAGTGACAGTTCGGCACCACACACGTGTAGGCCCTGGTGCCGGGCGACTTACCTGCGTCACCTCAGTTATGTCACCTGGCGACCTTGGGCAGGAGGTAGGTGCTTAGAGAAGAAAGGTTTATTCACTCTGCTCAGGTGAGCTCAGGGGATGGGGCTTTCCGATGACGAAGCACAGGGGAGGAACCACTCAGCCTCTGGCCAGCCAAGTTTCAGGGCGACGCTGACCTTCATCGCTTGACCCCACAGTCTCCTCAGGAGGTGTGTCGGGGCTCTTCCTAAGTCACCCCGCAATGTCCATGAGTCCCTGCTTCACGAACACCACTCAACCCTCTCTGCTTCCTCTGGTCATCTGGCTTCTCTGACCCGGCACGGGTCACCACCTCCTAGAAGTCTTCTTCTTAGTGTCTCTGTGTGTCTGTGGTTTGGCCGCTGATGTGCAGCATTCCAAGCCCCACATGGTCCACGGCACGCTAACCCATCCTCGCTGCAGCCTGGGGCTGAATTTCGGGGAAGGGCTGGGTGGAGAAGCTTCCAAGGCTGTCTTGCATGCGGGGGGAGCGGGGAGGGCATTGTCAGAAGGTTCAGGAGCCCAAATAAAGGTACTTCAGGGCCTGCCAACCACAGCCCATCCCTGCTGGGTGTCCCAGCTTCCTCCCCATCATTTGCTCAGGTCTGGGTGTATATCAGTCAGCGTCCTCCAGAGAAACAGAACCAATTTCTTTCTTCTAAGGAATTGGCTCACATGACTGTAGAGGTTTGGCAAGTCCAACATATGAGGCGTAGCCCAGCAGGCTGGAGATTCAGGGCCGAGCCGATGCTGTGTCTCAAGTTCAAAGGCCACCTGCTGGCTGACTCCTTGCTCAGGGACGTCAGTCTTTGCTCTATTCAGGCCTTCAACTGACTGGGCGAGGCCCACCACCCATGGAGAGCAATCAGCTTTACTCAAAGTTCGCTGATATAAATGTTATTCTCATCCACAAAACACCTCTCAGAAACATTCTGAGTGACATTTGACCAAATATATGGGCATCGTGGCCCAGACAATTTGACATGTAAAATTAACCATCACAGGATGTTTCTCAGACTTAAGGGTTTCTTGTCACCCAACCCCCTAAAGCTACATTCTCTTTTTCCTTAAAGTATGGGCTTCCGGCAATCAGAAGCTTTGAGAATGGCCATATTTGAGGTCTCTTGGAGATGTCCATCGCACCCTGGGCTCTGTCATCCTGGGGGCGCTGGTCTCGTGTCTGGACACTGGTGTCCTAGTTGACGCTCGGTGGCTTTGAAAGTAGTTCACTCTCACATGCCTTGTTTGTAAGGTGGGAACGGTAATATTTCTTCACGAGTTCGTATGGAGAAGGGAAGGAGATAGTACGCGGGAGGGAGGTTTTTCAATGGGGAAGCACTATGCGAACGTTGCTGATCACCGACACCCCGTGTTCCTTCGGAGAGGACTTCGCCACCCCTCACTCCAGGATCTGGTCATACAAACCTCGGGCCAGAGAGGAGGCTCAGAGTCTCAGGTGAGAAGGCGCTACTTGCTCCACCAGGATGGAGAGTGCACACCTGTGTTCATTCAGGTGCGTCCGGCGGAGGAGAGGGTTGGGGTGTCACAGCACAGCCTCTCCGCTGCGGCTCCTGCAGCCTGTGCCTTTGAAGTGACCTCTGCCCCACTCACTCCATCCCGGCTGCCTTTAGCTGTATCTGGCAGGCGTGCGAAGATAAGACACCACCTTCCCCTCTGCTCCTGTTCTCAGGGTGCTCCTGTGGTTCCGCCAGCTCCTCCCCCAGACCCACGGCTCCACCGGTGACCCGCGTTCACGCCCCGGGTGAGCAGAAGGTGGCACCAACTGGATGTTCCTTCATCTCATGCGAGACCCAGCGGACAAGGCTGAGGCAAAGATGCCATGAGGGTCCTGGCTTGACCTCGGCAGTCCTGTGGCTGCAAGCGTGTCCTGCCAGGCAAAGCAAAAGCAGTAATAAAGTTCACGTTTATAGTGCACTTCAGAATGTTATGTAATTTTTGAAAGAATTAGGCGAGAACTCAAACGAAGGGCATCTCAACGCTCTCCTCTCTTGTTCAGCCTATTTGTCTATTCATTTTTAATTTCTGGATCTAATGCGCTTTTTACAACGCCGACGCTGGGGATTCGACTTTTGTATAGAAGTGTAATTTGGAGACTGTGAAAAGCGCACAGATCTTGAGTGTCTAGTTGGACAGGTTTTGACCAATGCGCTCTCCTGTGTAACCCAAGTCCCCACCCAGATACGGGGTGCTTCTGCCCAGCCCCGAAGTTACTCGTGCCCCTTCCCCACTTCCTCTCCCTCCCTCTCGAGCTCTTTCCCTGCCTGGCACAACCCTGCTCAGAACCTGGGCAGCGAGGTCATGATACGTTCACGGCAGGGAAGGACCCAGGCTTCGGATTCTAACAGTTCTGGCACGTTCTGCCACCAGTTCACATAGCTTCATATTGTAGTGTATTTTGAAGTAATACTTCTCCAGGATTTTTGGCTGAACGGCAGGCACGGCAAAAATCTGGAGGATGCAATACCTTTCTCTTGGCTACTCAGAAAGGGGCCGGGGAGAGGGCCGGTGACAGGGCCTCCATGCATTTTGATTGAATCAGCGACCGAAGAGTCCACACGGAGAACATAGGAGGGCTTCGTCGTTTACTGGGCTTGGAGTGTGCGTGTCAGCCCTGGAAATGAGCCGAGTGTCGGAGGCACTGCCTGGACTGCCTGGATGACAGACAGAAGTCTGTCGTGCCCCGGAGTATGGCATCTGGAACGGAGAAGAGGCCACGTGTTCCCACAGGAGGAGGGCGGCCGAGCGAGGCGCCGGCCTGCTCTCCCTCACCCGAGGGGCGTGTGCTTCCCCACGTGGCGTTAGAAGTAAACCCTGATCACGGCGTTTTCTGATTTCTGCATTCTGACACGTTGGCATCTGGGGCCTTGCTGACCCGGAGGGACTGGCCACCCAGGGTGAGCTGATTGCTGCAGATGGTAAACAAAACTTTTTTTTTTTTACTGTAATAAGTTGCAGATCTGTGCCTCTGTGTCAATTACCCTGTGTTGTGAACGGGTTATTCTGTGGACCTGGCACATCTTAGGGGAGCAGCCTCTTCCATTTTCAGCCTGACGAGCCTGACTTGGCCACCAGCCATGAAGCGGGGATGGGTGACCACTTATCAGACAAGATGCTTTGAACTTGTGGTCAAACTTATTGCTTAGGGACTGATCGTGTCCTGATCAATCCAACCCTGGAATTCTGATGAAATTTCATAAAAGAGGCGATAGCTGTTTTCTCTGGGATCATTAACGATTAGAACCGTGTAAGCTCATGATGCCTACCCAGCCACGCTGGGCAAGAATGAACAAAGCGGAAACTGGCCTAAATGCAGGAGGAGCTGAGGCACGGGGGGAGTAGAAGGCATGTCTGGTGTCTCGTTTGAGCTTTCGACTCGTCGTGTCTGAATTCGGGGTCATTTCTTGAACCTCTCATACAGAGAAACCGGTAACTTCAGGTCAGACGTGGGTTTCCGTTATTTGCATCAGAAGAGTCTTGCCATATCCAACATCAGAAAAGAAGAAATACAGACAGCGGGTTATGGGGCTGGCACTTGGGACGAGGAAGGGAACTGAGGACAAGTTTCAGGGAGCGACAGCAGCTCCTTGTAGGTCTTCAAAGCAAATCAGAAATTCCTTCTCTGTTCTCGAAGCTCAGCGGCAGCGAAGTTGATGGCGAAGTTGATGGTGCCATTCCCGCAGGTGACAGGTGCGCCCTCTGCCATGGCAGGTCATGGCCCTCACAGGCCTGGGGACGCAGACGCGCATCAGGCACGGACCCCAGTTCAGTGGTGGGGGGCGAGCGAGAATCCAGAGCAGCTACGTGCTGGACGTGTGGGTCCTGTGGGTGGCATTTTTGCTGGCAGCGACAATTCCCCCCAGTCAACAGGAATCGATATAAACAGAAGTACAGGCCACACGCAAGACTGGAGACCCAGCTCATGTCAAGATCACGCACACACACATCTGAACACACCCTCGGGGCCCATCTCGTCCCTCAAAACTCCTCGAACAGACAAACGAAAACTCTTTCCTTTAAATTAGGTTCCCTCGTCTGATGCATGGAAGACCCTGGATAGGTTTCTACATAGCACATTATAAGAAGAGCATAGGAGTAGCGAATTGCACAGACTTGTCATAGGATCAGAAAACTCTGAGAAGGAAAGTCCCTTGGATGTCACCTGTTTCCTCTCCCGGTTTGGAGATGAGGAAATCGGGGTCCAGGGAGGAAGTCACCTGAAGAGACAAAGCCAGAGGTTGGCAGGACTGGTCCCAGACAGGCCCGGGCTTCTGCCCCAAGTCCATAGCTCCTCCTAGGTTTGTGCCTCCAGTGGGGTGCTCACCCCCACAAAGGGACAGCAGTGTCCTGGTCCTCGGCCTCAGGTGGCTCCTGGGTGGGAATCCTGGAGGGGCTCAGCTGGGGCCTTGAGAGCCAGCAAGGAGGGTGAGGGTGGTCATGCCGAGCGTCACCAGAGGTCCCCCTTGGGATGGGAGAGCGGGCTGAGTGGGCGGGGAGGGCGGGTCGGCCTGTGTTTGCAGGTCGGGTCGGGGAGGCTCAGGCACAGCGCGGTGAGGGACACTGTGCAAGGCCTCCGTCGCCGGCAAAGCCTCGGTGGTGGCCTCTGTCCCAGCAGCCTCCATCGGCCGGCATCTGTCTGTGTAGCATCTGCACTGGTTTCAGGCTGATAACGATGATAAGGACCCTGCTGTATTTCCTGGTCCCCATCTGCTCGAATATTTACCTTTTCATGTTCAAAAAGGATACGAAACAGCGCTTGCATTCAGTTAAGTTCAGGGGACAAGCGCCTCTTCTTCCTAAGGTTGGGTCCTGCTGATCTCTGGAGGCCGAGATCCTGGAGCCAGACCTGGAGCCCCTGCCCTGGAAGGGGAGGGTCCATCCTGCAGGACTCGGAGGCATCGCCGCCCCGCGAGGGGCTTGGGGTTCTGCAGTGGGGCCTCTGCGGGCACCAGGGTGGGGAGCACAGTGACTTAGGCCACTTTCCGGTAAAAAGAGTGGTACGTGAGGGAAAGAGCCGGTCAGGCTAAATCACAGGAGAGATCTGGTTCAAGAATCCAGCGCGATCTGATCACATGACGTCACATCGAACCCTTCCCAGCTATGTCTGTCACCTGGAGAAGTGTCTGTTCCTGTGGCCCCTCCTCTGACACATTAAGCTTTTTAAATTAAAGAAGCTTAATTTAACTTAAATTAATGATTTATGTTGATTCTCTCACGAATCAGGGGTCAAAACATTTTCATGTCTAAGAAGTATCTGTATTTATTTTGTCTGACATGTCCTTTCTTTTTTGGCCTGTTTTGGGAAATATAGTTGCTAGAACAAAGGAACTGTCTTCCTGAAACTTGTCAAATTGAGCGGAGCTCAAATGGTTGGTTAGACAGACAGATGGAGACATAGACAGACGGACGGATGGATGGATAGATAGATGGATAGATGGATGGATGAATAGATGATGATTAGATGATACATAGATGATAGACGATAGAGATAGAAGATAGATAAATAGGTAGATAGATAGATGATAGATGATAGATAGGTAGATATAGATGATAGGCAGATATAAGTAAATGATAGATGGGGCAGGAGGATAGATGGATAGACACAGAGAGATGGAGAGACTGGCCTTTGGGATCATTTGCGCATTCACACTATTTTGTGTCTGAAGTCAATATCACCCCGAATTCCCCAAGTCTTGGTGCCTGTATTTTGTTGAAGAGAGTTTTAGTCAGAAAGCTATTGCTGCCATTTAAATTAGTCCCAAAGGATACAGAAATCAAACATCAGAAAAGCTAAAACAGAAAGCTGTGTAAAGACTTTACTTGGGACAAGACAGAGGCCTCCAGGATGAGAGGAGAGGTGACAGCTGTTCCCTTCCAGGTCCTCACACTGAATCCTGAACTTCCCGTGTAGGTGGGGGCGGCCCAGGAACAGCAACGTCCATGACCAACGGCCGGAGAGCGTGGGCACGGGAGATGCCCCTGGGGCTGGCAGAGTCCTTCTCTGCAGGAATGGGACACCCGTGCCCGGTCTGGAGGGACGGGTGGCCTCAGCCATGTGCCTGGGGTGGTGAATGAAGAGGGAACCTCGAGAAGTTAAATTTCGAGTGAGAGTGGACACGTCACTAGGCCAAGGCAGAGCTGGCAGCAGTGCTCATTAGCCGTCAGGACAAGTAAGTTCCGACTGGACGCTGCCTACCAGAGGGACCTCGTCCCCCACAGCCTCATTTGTCTGAGCTCCATGTGGTGACATACTCGCCTTCCTGGCCCCCACGGCCACACACACACACACATTCACACACGTGCCTTTTGCTCTGCCCCCAAATACCTCCTGAAATAGACTCCGTTCTGGTCTAGGGGTCTGTAAGCTCAGGCCCGCGGGCCAAGCAGGTGTCCCGACTGTTTCTGTGACATTTTGCTGGAGCACAGCCAAGTTCAGCATGGCATGCTGTCTGCGGCTTCCACATGTCATGAGGTCTGAAATATCTGTCTTTTATAGAAATTTCGATTTTAGAGACCTGCCTTTCTGACAAAAATGGTGTTGTTTTTTTCATAACAGTACACGTACAAGCAATCGTCTTATCGTTGGTGCTAGAATTTTATTAAAATTAGTAGGGGTTTGTTTTAATTAGGAGACTCAATCTCTTTAAAGAGATTATTGAGAGCGACTCCTTCATTAGACATTGGACTAATCTACCTTTTAGGGCCCAAAGGGGGACCATTTATTTTGTTGGCATGACCACCTGTGCTGACCTGCCTCTCTCTGGCCGTTATTCGAGAACAGCGATGCTGGTCAGTACTTTCTGCTTTTAGCCTCGTTCTCACTTTCGCCTTGTTTGTGGCACGCTGAAGCACGAGTGCACTCGATCTTGTTGATACAGCTAGAAAAAAAAAAATCTGTACCTAACATGCCTGCTTCTAATAAGAAAGAAGCCTCTCTGTATCGATGGCCTCGCACTTCTTAAAATTAACGAGCAAGCAATATAGGCCATTGGGTCCATCCTTTGGGACACTTCATAGAAACTTCCCCCTTTCGAGTAGCATTACGAATGGATTGAATTTTGCAGGTTAAAATTCTCGCAATTAGCAATTATGTTCTTTTCTTGCTGTTTTTGTCATCGCCGTCTGACGCTCAGATTGCGTGTCACTGGGACTTGAGGCCAGTTAGCTTAACGCAGACCGTTCAGGACAGAATTCTCTCTGCAAGTAAATCACACCGATGAGCCGCGAGACAAAGAGAAAGAGACAAAAGCCAAACACTGATTGTAATGCTCGAAGTTTATTTTGGAGAAAGAAATAAGTACAGTCACAAAGAGCACATGCTTTGGTAGGTCTTCGAATGGAATCTCACGCTGCTCGGGGTCTCAGTCTGCGAAACTCAGCTACAGCAAAACCGGTATTTATGGCCATTGAAGTGACAGGTCCCAGAGCGACGCTCGGATAAACGGCACAAGAGACGTCTGCAGTAGCAGATGTGGCCTTTCCGAAAGCCTGTGGAAGGAAGAAGAGGTCAGGGACAGTGGAGAGGGAGAGAGAGAGGAGAGGCAGAGCCGCCTCCCACAGACTTTCCGTGAGGCTAGAGTCTATTGTCTATTGTCTATTACCAGCAGGAACCTGAGCACCTGTCGGCATCATCTGCCCTGTGGAGCAGCCTGCGCTGCAGAACCTCCTGTCCAAAACCGGATGTGTCGATGTTCAGGTATCAGCTCTTTCTATCCGGCTAACTCCCTCGCACCACACTTTTCGGCAGCAGCAGGGGCCAGTTCATTCCCACATTCAATTCTTAAATCAGAGACCAGGGGAATTCACGGCCCTCTCAGCCGTGTCCGTGTGTGGACGTGTGTGTGCTGCATCTGTCCGGGCCCCGAAGACAGCAGAGCCTGGACCGGACTCAGCGAAAGACAAGGGAAATGTTCCCGCGGGCTTTAGCGTGAAGGACAGCAGGTGTGAAGTCTGGAAGATACCAGGTGACAGGTGAATGGCTAAGTGAAAAAACGAAAAAAAAAAAAAAAAGGCAGAGGGCGTGCCATCACAGCAGACAACGTCAGCCGTGTTGGGGCGGAAAGGGTTCATGCTTTTGTCCTAAGTCACAGGAAATCTTACTGGCGATGTGTCTCAGGCAGGATCACAATTTTTCTCTGAGCCCGGTCTACCACGTACATGCTTATTTCCTGGCCCTCACTCCAACCATCCACCTCTCAAACAGGGTTACCTGTTCCTCACCCCGCCTCATGCGCACTCCCAATTTTTGAGCCCAGACTCCATTTCCTCCTCTAACCAGCCCCACTAATGGGCCACAGACCCCCAAAGCACATTGTTTGTTTTCTCACCGGAGGCATATTGAGCTAGGTGAGCTTTATCTCCTGCGAAGGAGATAGCCATGTCCTGGCCCTCGGCCCCGGGCTGGGCCTGGCCCTCGGCCCCGGGAAGGTCCTGGCCCTCGGCCCCGGGAAGGTCCTGGCCCTCGGCCCCGGGAAGGTCCTGGCCCTCGGCCCCGGGCTGGTCCTGGCCCTCGGCCCCAGGCTGGTCCTGATCCTTGGCTTCAGGCTGGTCCTGGGCGGGAATCTGGTCAGCCATGTCTTGGAGGGGCTCGGCCTGGGCCTGGAGGGCCAAGAGGAGGAGGGTGGCGATAAGAGCGAGGGTCCTCATGGCTGAGCGTCACCGGGCGGTCCAGGTCCAAATGAAGGAGCAGGAGCTGAGAGGTTGGGGAGGGCAGAGAGTCAGCCTGTATTTATGGAGAGACTGGAGGGAAGAAGGCCTTGTCCTCTGGGTGTGATGGGTGAGGGCCGGCGGCCCGTCCCACAGCCTCCTGCCACCCAGAGTGGCTTTGATCCTCTGATGGGCGGTCCCCCTCTCGGAGTGCGCGTGTGTTTGCCTGGCGTCCGTGTTTGCTTTGCGTACGAGATGACTGATGCCCATTAAGAACGTGATAACGTTCCCCGTTTCTCGTCTGCCTGAATGTTGACCGGTGACAATGTGTGCGCGCGTTTCAAAGGGCACGTAAGACATCAAGAGCTGCTTGTCACGAACTTCTGAAACAGCGGCTGGCAAAGGGCCATCATCAGGCATAAATTTCCTGTTTGCAACGCTGGGTACTAGATGGCATTTTTCACATTTCTGGGGGAAATAACTCGAATGTAGAATTCTATGCTAGGTAGTGTATCCTTGACAATGTGTAGGGACCAATGGAGTATTTCGAGGGGTTCGCAGACTCAGGAAATTTGCTACGCGTTAATCCTTTTAGAAAATTATTGCTCAAGGATGCGCTTCGATGGACAAAAAAACAAAGGATCTAAGTAAGAGGACACGGGAGTAAAGAGAGTCGGAAAAAAGACTCCGCCAATTCTTGTTTCTAAATTAATTTGCTGCGAATGGTTGATAAGGCTGTACGTTTTAAGGCTGTTGTTAAGAAAAGATTCCTAAACAAAGTAAAGAACTATGATTTGCCATTTGGAATCAAAATTCCCCCCAAATTCAACCAAACATGGGAATCAATCAAGAAAGAAGAGAAGAAGCAGCTCATGGGTAAATGCTAACTCTTCACATGAACAGGGAACTACGCCTGTAAGTGTTTGCCTAAAAGTTGGTGTTTACTACTGGAAGGATCTATCAATGGAATAATAAACAAAATGGACACAACAGAAGGGAGATAAGAAGGAAGTCGATTTATTCTTAAAGAAGAGAGAAAAAGTCAGGAATCTTAATTCGTACAAAGTGCAAGCCAAGTGGCAACAGGCCGTTCGCCCAACCAGCCTCTCGTCCCCTTCTGTCCCCTCTCCCTGGATGCGGAGCCCTGGAGGACCCCCTCCGCCTCGGCCTTTGTGCCTCGCGTGGGTGCATCTGGGAACTTACCTCTCTGTCCCTCGGTTTCTACATTGTCATTGGGTTGCCGTGAGGATAAAATGCTAAAAACCATGCAGAGTGCCTAGCGCGATGCTTGGCTCATGGCGGAAAATCAGTAAGTGTTGTTGTTATTTTATTATTTTTTATGATCATCCTGCCATAGTCATGATCGGATGATGAGCCTTAAGCACTTGGAATAGCGGTTGGTGCAAAGCGAGTGCTGGAAACGGACCCGTAAACGAACCAGGTGACCTTGGGCTGAATCTCCTGGGCCAGCGATTCCAGCTTTCGTGGGTTTTTTTATGCCTCTTCTATCCGCCCTGCCTCAGTCTCTCTCCTTGCCTGCCCCGGGCTTTGCTCACGGAGCTCCACTGCCCCCCCGCCCCCAGCCGACATCTCTCTGGGGCCTTCTCTCCAAATCTGCAGAGATGCCTGTGGGGCACGTGAGCACAGTTATGTCTCAGCTTTAGCATCCCCCGTGGGTTCTGCCGTGCGCTTCATCACCCAGGGGCCTCGTTTACTGGAGGAAGTTTTATCTTTATCTTCAGCCTCTCTTCATCCTTCGCCGGTCCCAAATTACTTGGGTGAATGGAACATCTAGAAAGAGAAACGGATGGTTTAAAATCACCTTCCAGGCCCCAGCGTCGCAGGCAGAGCTTAGCTTTGCCCGCGAACCAGAACGCGGCCGGGAGCCCAACTGTCTGCTCGCCACCGGGACCCGCTCAACCGGGTCCCTGCCCAGCTCAGAACACCGGCGTCCCCGCCGCCAAGCGCCTCGACTTCTTTCTGGGAGAACTCCTTCTAGAAAATTCTACTGATGTTGTAGGAAATGATTGTAGTGTTCTGATGTGTTTGTAAATAATAATTAAAAATAAAATACCTTTCCCTTTGTCTTTTTTTTTTTCTTAGCCATTCACCTGTCATCTAGTATCTTCCAGGCTTCACACCTGCTGTCCTTCACGCTAAAGCCTGCGGGAACATTTCCCTTGTCTTTCACTGAGTCCGGTCCAGGCTCTGCTGTCTTCGGGGCCCGGACAGATGCAGCACACACACGTCCACACATGGACACGGCTGAGAGGGCCGTGAATTCCCCTGGTCTCTGATTTCAGAATTGAATGTGGGAATGAACGGGCCCCTGCTGCTGCCGAAAAGTGTGGTGCGAGGGAGTTAGCCGGATAGAAAGAGCTGATACCTGAACATCGACACATCCGGTTTTGGACAGGAGGTTCTGCAGCGCAGGCTGCTCCACAGGGCAGATGATGCCGACAGGTGCTCGGGTTACCGCTGGTAATAGACAAGCAGCTGGGGACCAGGGAGACCCAGCCCGGCCTTTGTCAACACAAACAGCAGGTGTGTAGGTGGAGCCGCTGGATCAGAGACTCTTCAAAGGTCTGAGTGTTCAACACACACACAGACACACACACAGACACACACACACAGACACACACATGCAGACACACACAGACACACACACACAGAGACACATAGACACACACACACAGACACACACACACACAGGAACACATAGACACACACACACACACACACAGAGACACATAGACACACACACACACACACACACCCTTCCGCTCCCCTCAAACGTGTAGCCGCCCAGAGCTGGGGTCCCTTCACGCCCCAGGGACACCCACGCTCCTGCTGTCCTGTCTGGGCACTGACTTCCAGGCGACCAGCCATCACGGGGACCCTCGCGCTCCTCCTGCCTCTGTCTCTAGAGCCGACCGGAGTCCAGCCTGGAGGAGCCAGCAGCATAGGCTGGGCCGGGGCTGCCCCTTCGCAGGGCTGAAGGCGGCACTGGGGGGCCTCAGCGTGACTTCCCAGGTGCCACGGACCAGCCCGGGGGTCATTAGCAAGTAACTGACCATTCGGGGCTCAGCGTTTCGTCTGTGCACTGAGGGCGTCGGATTAGTCCCTCCAAAGGCCCCTTGAGCGCTAGGAGGTCTGGTCCCAGCACCTGCGCATGCAAACCCTGCAGCCGCAGCCTCAGAGGCGCATCCGGCAGTCAGAGACGTCTGGGGCCCGAGCCGGCTGTGCCCGTGTGTGCGCCTGTGTTGTGTTTGTGTGGGTGCGAGTGTGCGCACGTGTGTATAGGGAGGGGAGTTTGTCAGCGAGGTGGGAACGGGCTGTGGCGTGTTGTGCGCCTGTGCGTTGGTGTGCGTGGGGCCTTATACGATGTCAGTGGCAGACAAGATGAAAGAAAGAACCAGGCTCCAAGAGGCCTGACGCGGCTGGGGACGGTCCTTCCTGCTCCGATAGGGCCTGCGGGATACATCGCCAGGGAGGAGACGCATCCCGTCTCCGGGCCGCTCCGTGCGATGACCCCCCCCTCCTGCCTCTCCCGCCGAGCCCGGCCTGGTGCTGCGCCCCCACCTCCTCCCAGGTCTTCAGGCGAGATTCGAGATTCGCCGCCGCTGCAGCGCGCTGTGTGGACCTTTCCCGCTCCTCCCGTCTTTCCTCCTCTGAGGCTCTGCTTTCGTATGGCACGGCTGGTGTGCACTGTTCCGGTCACTTTCACAGAGCCGCTCGGTTTTGCACCCTGAGAGAGCGTGGACTCAGCCTGGGGGTCACAGGAGCACTGGGTTTTGGCATTGCCATTAACATTTTCTCAGTTTTCTCATTGGACACAGATTCATTTCTGGTCCCCGAGGACATCGGGGCTGAAACTACAGCCTGGGCTTAACGCAGGAGCGGAAATTCCTCCTCACGTCCTGGAAGGAAACTCAAAGGTTTTACAGAAGAAATGCCATGTAACGAAAAGCTGCTGAAGCATTCTCTGGTTTTTAGAAACTTCCTTTAAAAAAAAAACAAAAAAACAAAAATACCAGACAAACCTGCTTTTGAAAAATCTTATTTCGTTTTTGGATATTAGGGGAGTTGATCTTTGCCATGAGAAGGGAGGGGTGAGAGAAACAAGGAAGGAGAAAACGGGGAGACACAGCACGGCAGAGCCCTGGAACCCCAGGCCCCCCCCACCCCAGGCTCACCTGGTGACCTTATTTTGACCTTCACTGTTTGGCAATAGCTTCTTTCCCTGTGAGAAGGTTGGGTGATCTGACCTCTGAGATGCCAGTAACTGTCAGTCAGTGCAATTCTATGAGAGAAGAACATTATAAGCTGCAAACCAGAGTCGAGGAGGTTAAAGCATAATTATTACAGATGTATGATTTTATGATTGAAAAACCATTGAGAAGTAACCACCAAAAAAACCAAAACCCATAAGAGTATAACCTGTGGGCAAGTGACAAAATTATTTATACTAAATCAATCGCTTTCTATGCAAACAGTAGCTGATTGTAAAATAGAATGAAATATGAAATGTGACTCAAACAGAGAGACCATAAAATATCTAGGAATAAAGTTGCAAAAAAAATTCTGGATTTATAGGAAGACAGTTTTTGAGGGACACAAAAATATTATATTAAAAGAAGACAAAAGCATATAAAGTAAAATCTTATTCTTAGAAAGACTCGAACGTCCACATGCCATTTTTTTCTTTAAGTAAAACCTGAAATTTCTGTGCCGTATTAGTTAACGAAACAGTAAAATTGTTTTTAACTCGATAAAGTAACTTCAACGTTATTTTCTAAGAGTGGATCATTGAGAGTGGCCGTGAAAACGACCGATGGGTGAGATTTGACTGTCTTGCCTGCTAGGAGCGATGTTAGCTAAAATCATGTGGTACCAGCACCAGAAGAGACACAGAGAGTGGACCAGGCTAGAACCCACTCTGTGACCGAGGACTAGCTGGGCACTCGGTACCGGACCAGGCTGGTTTTAGGTGCTCTGACGAGTGTGCGACGTGTCTCGTCTGTTCTCTCGGGGTGTCCCGCTGTGCTCGGACCGTCAGGGCGGGCACGGCCGCCTTCCGGTTCCTCCCAGTCGTGGATGACCTTGTTTCCCTTCTGGGCAGGACTCAGTGCTTTACGAGGAAGGGATCGTGAAGGCAAACGGGTGCCTTCTGTGTGAGAGAGCGTAGGATGTGAGAGGGGTGGCATTTCCGTGGGCTCGGCAAGTTCGTACTTCTGGGTGGGGTACAAAACAGTTGTCATGTCACTCCGGGGGACTCAAGTGTGTCGCCGCTTTTCAGATCAGACTCCATCCCGGGACTGAAAGAATAAAGGACGAAGCCGACCGAGAATTCAGAAATCATCAGGGAAACACACACGAAACAAATGTCTTCGAGGAAAACCAAACACGGAGCAAAGCGAAAAGTCAGAAGCCTGGGCTTCTCGGCAGGGAAAAGCGTTGCCACTCAGGGATTAGCACGGAGGTCAAGTCCTCGCTGCCCAGGGCTCTTCCCGCTGCAGGAGAAGACATGACAGCACTGTCCCCTCCTGCCCCCTGAGCCCCAGCTGCTGTTTGCCTTGCTTTTCTCTCGGGGTTTGGGCTGAGGCTCTTATGTGACCACAGCACGTGAAGGGCGGTGTCAGGTGTAGCAGAGGCTGTGGCATTCGAATGGAAAGGCCCAGAGTCAAGTCGTCACAGAAGGACAGGAGGACGGTCCCTCACAGGTGTGGAAGTTCATTAGAAAAGGTTTTGAGGCACGTCGATGGGAGATTCCAGGGCTTCTTCTGGGCTCTCAGCCCCAGGTCTTTGGAACCCCGACTCTGATGATGGGACGCTGCACACCCTCCTCGCTGCCGTCTTTACCACCTTCCAGTAAATACCTCGGTAAATACCAACCGCTGTGGTTTTGTTTCTCGCTTTCCCCAGCTCAGCGGTAGCCGGCTGACTCAGGGGAAGCACATACGGCATTCGGGGGCTGCTCGGAGGTCACCTCTGCACCCCGACCTAACTTACTGACGGTGAAAAATGCCTGCGGAAGCTGGTGGTTGTGTCTTCACGCCGTTCAGGGTCTTGTCAGGTAGTAACTGTCTGCTGCCTCCCCTTTCCTGAAAATGAGCTCGATGATTTGAGAACCACATTGGTCGAATCACCTGGTTAGTGTAACCGGTTTGGAGACAAAGATTCTACAGACCGTGACCGGAGACTTCTTGCCGCTCGTATTGCGGGAGTGACCTGGGGTCGGCTGGGCAAGGCTTCCGGCTGGCGAGACCGTGAGAGCTGGGATGTGTGTTGTGTGCGGGGAGGTGGGCGAGACACACTGGTGATCGTTACTGGTACAGTCGCACACCTTCCCCTCCAGTTCGTGCCCAGCGGTCCCCACAGTAGGAAGGACAGTTTGGCCAGTGGTCATATCAACAGCGGTGACATCTTACGGCAGGACGAGGGGGCGAGAGAGCAGAGGGTGAGGTCTCGGAGCCAACTCACTCGTGTCGGGGTTTCACTGGGAAAGATGGGGATCCCGTCTGGCTGGTGAGGTCTCCAGCCTTCCCCATGGGACTTCCAGCTTCAGACAAACATCTCTTCATTTTGCAGACAGCACCAGGGCACTCAATGTTGAAAGACCCTGCTACCTTAAGGGTGGACTCTGCCTGAAGCAAGGGACACCAGCCTGCGAGCCCATCCGGGGACTCTGCCGAGCTTCCGGCGTTTGCTGCCCACCAGAGGAGCTGACGGAAGGGGCCCCATCAAGCCAGCCCGGCTCAGGGAGCTGAAGCGTGGCTCCTCGTGCCCAAGAAAAACAGACGGCGCTCAGGTCTACGCGCTGGCGATGGCGCCATCGGGACTGATGAAGGAACAATTATCTTCCACGAAGGGGCAGGCACCGGGAGGGAGACGATCGCAAGAATTAAATGTATGGTCTGCTTTAAATTTTGCAAAGATTTTCATTCATGTGGCGTACTATAATCCTTAGAACCCCATTCCGCAGAGGTAGGAACCCCAAACCGCGAGGTTCCACAGCTCGCCCGAGGTGCTGGTCAGTGAGAGAAGGGGCGTTATCGAGGCCTCCTGTCTCTTCCAGGATTCTCGCCCCGCGTGGAAGGAAGCTGCGGGCTCCTCGACGGTCTCGGGAGGGCCGGATGTGAACGAATTCACTGTCGTGGGCATGGTGACGCGGGGACAGGGCTCGGTCCTGGGACCTGCCGCTGCGGTGGGTAAAGTGCCAAGCGGGGAGGTGCTGTTGAGGGATCACGGTGCTGAGGGGCATCGTGATGTTGGGGACACGCCAGGCAAAAGCCCGCGTGTACAGAGATACCCAGAAAGGGATTTCGGTGGCCGGTCAGGAGGCTTTGGCTGTGAGGCTGGAGCCTGGCACAGCTGTTTTCCTCGGTCACTGTGTCTTGCCCAGTGTCCTGAGCCTGTCATCTCTCTGCCACGATTGCGAGGAGCTGGCTAGAGGTCACCACTGCTTTCTGCAATTTACAGGGCGAGTTAGGGGGATCAGCTGCAACCCAGGGTTGGTGAAGATACCCAGACAGAGGCGCAAGGGTTAGTGTCTCCCTTTGCTCTTGACGGGCACCGGCTTCCTGTTGGTCCGCCTGTAGGGATTGTCACAGGACTTCATGCATTCCCGGGGTCCGTGACATCAGTCCGCAGCGAGTCCTGTCGATGGCTCATCGGTCCGTGAGTAGAACATCCTACCGCGGCCGGGAGAATGTAGAGCCAACGAGTAATTTTAAAGTAACGCGTCTGCCTCTTTGTGTTTCTTCGCCGCGGGGTCGGCACCGCCTGGGCTTTCCCGAACCTTCTCCCGGCGTTCACAGACGGCCGTCTCTCCGCACGGTCCCCGGGAAACGCCAGCCCCAGCCCCGCACCGCCGTGCCTTGCTTGTTCTTTGCTTTTCTTCGCGGTTCAAGCAGAGGACGGGCTGGGGACAGACACACACTCAGAGAGAGGGCCAGAGAGCACCGGCGGTGTCTGGAACTCCTGGTCAGGGGTGAAGGAAACGGAGAGGTGGGGACACCAGGCGTACGTTCGGTTGATGCTTGGGGGTCACGGCTCCGACGATCTTTTCCAGAGGGACACACGATTCTGCTTCGGGGTTCACGGATCGGACAGCTTTCTTTGATTCATGTTTCTCAACGGATATTTTATTGAGCAGTGAACAAAACAGAAAAAAATATTCCTACCTTCGTGGTGCTTGTAGTGTCATAGAGGAGAGAAGCAATAGAAAGAAGTAACATTTGCTACATTAAATACTTATAAGCGCAAACCCGGAAAACGGCGTATCGGGGAAGAGGGGTGCGAAGTTTCGAGGGGTACGTGGCAGGGCATCCGGAGAGGGCCTCACGGGGCGGTTCGTGAGTGCTAAAGTTGCTTTTCGGACTCTGACTCTGCCTGTGTGGCTTTAGTGACCTGGTTGTTCTGAGCCTGAAGCCGCGCTCACTCTGCAGTGGCCCTGGGAACCGTCGGGCCTTTTAAACGGCCCCCTTAGAAATGGCTCCCGCCTTTCCCACATATGAATCCGCTAAGTCGCCAACCAGAAACCTGCACGCTATGTCTGCAGCACAGTTTCCCACTCTGATACTCGTTTACGTTTTTGGTCTCAGAGGCAATTGCTTAAAATAATTCACCGAAGTCCCACCCCAGGATTCTAGTCCCACGGTCACTCTATTCCTGTATTTCCTGGGACCCACCGACATGCTTAGCCACTCAGCAGGATCTACGATGACTTCCTTAATCCATCAGAGATGACGCAGGCCCATCTCAACCAGCTTCGTGTGCTTCGGGGCACAGATCTGCGTGGAAACATGGCTGGCTCTTACACCGGGCACAGGCCTAGTCCGTGCCGTGAGCTCCCGAATGACGGTAAGAAACTCTTTGAGGGGATGGACACGTCCGTTCTCTGGCCTCTGGTCCATAGTTAACCCCTTGTAAGTACGCGAAACCAACCCGTGTGTTGAAAAGACTCCACTTTGTGATACCAGAAACGAGAGTACAGGCAGAGAAGTTTCCTTCCTCACAAGAGGCGCAGTCACCAGTGCCTGGGGAGCAGCACGGGCAGGATGCAGGGGACCAGTTATGGGACCTGCCTCACACCACAGGGGTGCTCCAGTTCTGCCCCGCGAACGCCCAGGAAAACATACACCCCTGTTCCTGCCATGGGAGCGGTCAGCGGGGGCACCGTTGGTGGTGTCCAGGCCAGACTGACCTTTCTAACACCTTCCTGCCCACGCCAGGGGCCACGAATGTTGCGAAACCGGCCGTGTTGTCTGTACGTCTGGTCCCAGAGATCCCATCAGCTTTGCTTTGGGCTGGACTCTGGCTTTTCTCCACGGCTGCCTGGCTCCCAAGCTCACGTTCTCCAGTGGGAAGAGCCAGGCGTCTCAGAGAGCACTTTCCAGAAGAAACAGGGTGGAGAGTGGGATTGTCCAGAGGTGCCAGGTATTCCTGGGCCAATGCCACATATGTCAAGCCTCGGCATCATTATAAATGATAATAACTGGCAGTGGAAATCACCACTGTCGCTTTTTTTTTTATAAAAGTAATCTTGTTTATCCTTGCACTTTTTTTTCTATACAGCGAATTTTAAAATCAGTTGATATCATAAAAACTTTCATTTTTAATACCAAGTGTCTAAATCCTCATGAGTCGATGAAATGTTATTAGCCAGTTTATTATTCTTTTTAAATGTATAATAGTAGTCACTGAATTCTAATAGCCAGTCCTCAAGTAAAGAGACTAGGGAAATATTCTGCAATCAAAAAGAACTCAAGATCTCGAGCCAGATTACCGATTCTGATTTTGGTTTCACCACGTAAAAACTCGACCACAATGCAGGATGTCTCTGGTCTTATTTTCTCCTGCGTACATTTAGGGCTAATTTAGTATCTGCATAAAGTAAGACTCATTTGCTTCTGGCTGTAGCAAAGCCATAATAATCACCTCAACAAGCTCTTCTTTATTGGTCCTGCTTAATTACAGAGATGAAAGACAAGTGATCAACCATTATCTAAAAATAAGAAGGAAAGGCACGAAAAACTTTTGAGTCAGCCACTTCTGAAGATGCTGTTACAGATGATCATTCATTCAGAGTGAGGGGGTTCATTTTTCATGAGGAGCCCTAGTTGTTCTGGGCGAGAAAAAATAGAAAGCTTTGCCCCAGTTCCCTGGGATTCTGAGTTGGGGTGGCTGGCCAAACCCCAGCGACAGAGGACAGAAACAGCAGGTGAAGTCAAAATGAGGGTTGGTGGCGCTGGAGTCCCCCCGCCTTAAGACCAGGGCCTGATCTGGGGAGAGAATTTGTTCTTCTTCAAGCTTTGTCTGAGGCGGAAAGCCCCCCAGTTTCCACTCACCCGAGAGCTCGGTTCTGCATCACAGGCAGCACCAAGCCAGTCACGAGATAGCACCATGGCCCAGGCGGGGACCTGAATCAGCAGGGTCTTCCGAGAAGGACAGGCAGATTTCACCGGGCAGGACCACGCCTTCTCAAGAGCACATGGCATGGTGACGCAGCGCCCTTGGCACTGGAAGGGAGCTCAGACGTCTCCGGGGGTCCGAAGGGAGGACAGAGCCTCGGGAGGTGTCAGAAGAGGTAGGTGACAGTTTTGCTCTACCAAATTTCACTCTACTACGTGCCAGAGTGATTACCGGAAAAATTAAAGATGATGTTGTGACTACGTAGGTACCTGGAGTAGAAGTCACAGATTATGCGAGTCACACGAGAGTTAGTGGGAAAAAGAGTCTTCTGAGCTAGTCGCGGCTTTTTCACAGAGTCGGTGCTTCCTCAAGGGTAGGCGTTCTCACTTCTACTGTTATTATCGTCGTCATTCTTCCCTGGGCTTTAGGTGTCAAGAGAAGAAATTTCTCCGGCTCTGTGCTGAATGTCGTTAACCATTGTTCCTGTTTATTTCACGGGCATTCGTTGCTTCGTATATAACTTAACGAGCGGTCCGATCGCAACTGGGCATTCTCTTCCAAATTTAGTCACCCGATCAGATCGCTGATTAGAGGAAGCTTTAACCTACTTTTTATTCAACAATATTATTGTTTTTTTCTCTCCCTTCCAAGAACTTCAAAAGAGGTCTCCACGGACTCGACGCTATGAAGCTACTTTACCTTCTCATCTTCGCCATCATCTTCATCTCTCAAGTGGCGACAGGTAAACCCTCGCCGGCGTCTCCTGTTCGTGCCTGAGTCAGTCCTTTCTCCGACCTGCTCCCCTCTCTGAAGGACCCCTCACCCCCATCCCCGATGACCCGGAACCTGTAAGAATGCTCCCCCGGGAACAGTGAGCATAAGGAAATTTCTCAAGAGCCTGGCTGGTCTGCACCAGAGGCACCGAGAAGAAACACTGCAGTTAGTGGGGGAAGGAGGGGCCGCCTGGCCTGCTCCCTTTCCAGCCTGATGACACCCTCACAGAGACACTGTCCTTTCTCAAAGCTTCCGTCTACTCATGTGTGTTTGAGCTGATGGCCTTTTTCAGTGAAGCATTTGCCTCATTCTACGTGTACTGCGTTTAATGATCGGCTGTACGCGCAGGAACAGAGGACGCTTAGCAGGTTTTTTTTTCTTTTAAGAAGGAGGCAATCCTTATGCTTAGAGCCACGGCATTTGGGAGAAACTCAGAGGTGCGCTGTGCTCCGTACCTTGAGTAAGAGGTGGCAGGCATGAGCAGAGAGGGAGGCTGGGGTCCAGCTTCGTGCCTTTCCGTTCCCTACATGGCAGAAGTGCTGGGCGCCTCAGACCGTCTCAGAGTATTGTGATGCTTGGATTTGGGAGAGAAAAAGTGGCTTGCATGGGCGAGCCCCACAGGGGTCTGGCAGGTCGCTGAGTTCGGACCTGGCGTCCTGCAGATGACCAGCGACTCCCCTCCCTGCCACGCCGTGCTTTGTGCTCACCCCGCCTTAGTCCACGTCACCCCGCCCCCTTTCCCTCCCTTAATATTCTATCTGAACGTAAACAAAGTCACCTATCCACATAGGCCACTCCTGCGGCTCAGGGCTCAGGGACAGGTGATGAGCTAGGTGATAGCAACAACGGGGTGGAGCGGTGAACGCCCCGGCCCGTCCTTCTGTCTGCTTTGGGTTCACTAGAGCCTGTTTACCGTGACTCACGGGGCGTAACGACTGATTTGGTAGCATCTCTCAGAATAGCGATAGATAACGGGGGCCCTGAAGGCAGCTCTTTGGGGGAGAACAGGAGAGAGCTGGCAGGACGCCTCGCAGTGAGACTCTTGGTGACAGCGCCAGGGTACAGAGGCGGCTCTCAGCAATCGGTGGCCTAGGCGTCCGAGTTCCTTGGTTGGAGCTGCTCCGACGAAGCACGGGGTGGGCGGGGGTGGTCCTTTCATGATAGCCTCGACCATTCGGTGGGAGGATGGGGACAGGAAAACCCCGAAAAGCAGGTTTGTGACAGCTGTCTGCGAGAAGCCTAGTTCTAACCCCTTCCCTCGCAGCGGGCGGGTGGGACCGGGCAGGTTGCATAAAGTGGAACAGGGCTGGGGTTCACGAGTGGGTTCCAAAGTCGGTGGCTTCTGCTGATGACCCACAGTGGCAGGCTGGGCTACAGGACCACAGAGACGCTTTCTCCTTGAGGCTGAGTGTAGACTCTCTCTCACCTTCTAAGGGGCAGGGAAAGAAGTCTTTTTCAGGCCTGGCTTTGAGTCAGGTAAGATTTTTTTTTTTTCTCTTTTAGGGACCTCCCTCACCTTAGCAGGTACCTGATTATTCTGGGTCCTTTGGAGTTTCACATTTCAGACCTTTTATTTTTAAGACTATCTATTAAGCCCTGAGGGCAAGGGTTCTAAGCCTGGGGATTGTGGGCGATGTCAGAAGGTTGTCGACACCCCTCAAATGGCCTCGGGCACATCGTGGGAGTATGCTTACATATTTGAATAAATATGGATGTAGCTCCTCCTCCCCAGGCAAGGGGCTGTCGTGTCACCTTATTCTCTCTGGCGTCCTCTCCCAGGGAGATAAAAACTCCAAATTCCAGTGTGTACCTCCAGAGGACTGCACCCGACAATTCCGTAATAACAGGTGTCTGCGGGTACGCGCTCGGGGGCTGTGATAGGTCTCCCCAGGAGAGGCGTTTGAAGTCTGTTGTCGCAGCCCCCAATAACAGCACAAACACTTCTGTTCATAACCAGCTCTTGAAGACTGGCATCGTCCTCCCGTTTAGCAGGCAAGCGGGAGGGACAGGCAGGGAGGAGAAGGCGCCTATGACAGAATAATTTCATGAGCAGTGAAGTTTGGGGATTCCTGGCTGAGCTGAGTTGTTTCTCCCTCGTCCGGGGCGCTCGAGCCTTTCTTCCAAAAACGAATTTTTTTGTTGTTGTTCTTTCTACAGGTTATGGGCACAGTGAAATGTTTCGTTTCTGTGACTCGTCTGTAAGTGTATGCCTGAGGAGGAAAAGAAATTGCATTATCCGCATGCCAGGGTTATGCCCTGGGAGGAGCTTCTGTTGTATAAGGGTGAGGTGAACCGAAGATTTCGTGTTTAACGTATCTGCTCTGAATTAAATGGAAAGGCCGAGACCTCATGATACCGTTTCTTCATTCATTGATTCGTTTCTTTTTGTCAACACCTACTGACCACGTACTCTGTGCTAGGAACTGTACTGGTAGCTGGGGATGTGGATTCAAGGTCGTTTCTGCTAAGAAATTTATAGACATGAAAATTACGTCCAAGCTGGATAGATCGAGGATGCCGTACCAGTGAGAGCCGTATATGAGCTAAATCTTAAAAAAAAAATGAGTAAGGATGAGCCAGGGAAAGTCGAAGACGCGGCATGAAGAGTCTCAACATAGAGAGTGAACTATGCAAGGGCACTATGCCGGAAACATGCCAGCCCGACGTCAGGGGGTTTGAGAACCAGAATGTGAAGAGAGAGGAAATGAACGAAGAGGGGCGGCTTTAGACCCTCAAGAAATTTTCCATCTTTTAAGCTACAGGAAACATTGAAGAATTTTACATGGAGGTTTGGAGGAGGGATTGGAAGGTGGAGAGACCAGAGACCCAGAGACAGGTCAGGATGTGACGTGATAACTGAAGTGTGAATGTTTGGGGTTAAAGGGCGTAAATTAAGACATCGCCCCAAGACATAGAGTGGAGGTCAGCTATGAAGAAGGGACCTGGAGAGTGGAAGCGTGAGGATTTGGCCGTCAAAAGGTAGAAAGGGAGGACGAGGAAGATTTCTGTATTGTGTGACTCATTGGGTGATGGGGGTGTCAGGGAGTGGAGTCCCGGGTCTCGAGTTTAAAGGGGAGATCAAGGATGGAGGTCGCGATCTGTGGAGCATTAGGACTCACACGCGGGTCAGGGGAAGCCCCACCGGCTCCCCGCAGAGACTGCGGTGTAACAGAGACGAGAGAGAACCGGAGGGTGCAGAAACCGAGGACGCCCGCGGGTTGCGGTGCAGCCTCTGGCGGGTTGAGGTGCAGCCTCCAGCAGCTTCGCCCGCAGCCGTTCCGGTCCCCTGCCCTTCCGCTTTCGCTCTGGAAGCTCCATGACCAGTTCAAGGTCGCCAAGGCCGGCACGTCTCTGGGGTTAAAACCATGCTGATCACCTCTCTGACTCTAAAGTCCATGACAATGATCATGTCTAACTTAATTAATTAATTAATTAATGATTAGACGTAATTATTCTGACTCTGTCATTAGTTAATCAGACTGCTTTAGACGTATGAGAGTCTGAATCTGGGCCGTTGAGAATCGGCATCGGCCTCTGATGGTTTAACCTCCTCACCCTTTCAACGGTGGCATCTTTCCTCGCTGTCCCCAGAAGACGAAGGACAGGCCCTATAGAACTTTTCCTACATTCGTTCTTAATGCCTTTTCCGCTGGGCCCAGATGAGCTCTGTGGTCACATGTAATAAGTCGGTTCTGGCATTTTCCCTACGTCTTCGGAATCCTTCCTCGAAGGAATAGTTTAGAAATCCTGACACCACAGCTTCATTTAATGTGTCACTGAATTCATGGTCAAATCAACGAAGCATCTCTTTGAGCCACTCCTGGCAGCTTGAGCTACATTATTTAACCCGGAATCACTGATCACTATTCATATCCTCACATACGTTGCCTGACTCAGTCTCTATTGTCTACCTCCTGTCCTAACTCTCTTAGGATGCGTTCAAAAATATGGTTTTTTGGGGTCAATATTTGCGAAGCCTTACAATTCTCTCAGTGTCTGTAGTACCTCTTCATGTTCAAATGCTCTATAGTCTTTCGGGATTATTGCCATGATCTAGACGCAATGGGACACTGGGGAGGTGTGTCTTGAGAAACATCCTAAAGGCAACTGCATCAGGTGAGGTCACTCCGGAGTCTGCAGGAGAGAGGTGGGTAACTCCTCAGCCTGGGAGGAGGCTTCCATTAGCAAGGATGCTAAGATCCGGGAGTTCAAAGTATTTGTAATTATCAACATCAACACAAATGTCCCTGTTCCAATTTCCAGTCTTGCTCTTCCTTGATTAGCTCTACGTTTTTCACGAGACCTGATAAGGATACGAATTTCACAAGACCTGATAAGGCTACGAATTTCACTTGGGCCGTAAATCAGCGATCTACCATATTAAAGGTCAGGTCCGTTTTTCAGAAACACAAACTCTGTCCTTACAAGAGTCAAGACTTTCTATTACAGCAGTCGGAGAAATTGTTCATTTCTCTGACTCTGTCCTCTCAGGGGAGAAAAGATTGGCCCCCAGGTCCCTGAGGGCCGAGAAGAAGAAGGAGGCTGGTGATTTCACTGTCGAATTGGAAGATTTTCATTAGTTCACCTGTTTTTGGCTCAGAGCCTCGTTGGTACTTGAACTCTGCCTGGGGTTTTACATCCTTTATGGTTCAGTCTTTCCAAAAGCAAACTCTCCCCTTCAACTGAGGTGGAGAGAGAGGTAAGGCAAGCGGGGGAAGGGAGTTTCGGGGTCAAACTTCTCCCTGTTCAGACTTTCAGCAACTTCCCCGAGCTTCCAGCCCCGTCCTGCTCCATGCTCGCAGGCCCCGGCTCCTCAACACCTCGGTCTTCCTGGGCTTCTGAGCATGTCCTGGCTTGGTTCGTTTTAATCTGTGTTCATTTCTGCAGGCACGTGGGTTTGTTTTCTCTCCTGTGTCAAGTCGGGCTCTGCATGTACATTTACTTTTTAAATTTTAGAATAGTTGTTGATTCACAAAAAAAGTTGTGAATGCTACAGAGAGTTTCTGTATACCTTGTACCCAGTTTCTTTCCTTATTAACATCTTAGGTCACCATGACATATTCGTCACGACTAATGAACCAATGTCGATGGGCTATTATTCACTAAACTCTGTACTTTATTTGAATTTTGTTTGCTTTTTGTTCATGTCTGTTTTATTCTCCAGGATCCCTTCCAGGATACCATAGCAACTGAATCATCATGTTTTCTTAGTCTCTGGGCTGTGACAACTTTTCAGACTTTCCTTGTTTTTGATGACCTTGACAATCTAGAAGAGTACTGTTGAGATATTTTGTAGACTACTCCTTGATTTGTGTTTGCCTGATTTTTTCCTTACTAGACTGGGGTTAAGGGTCATGGGAGGAAGATCACAGAGATGACTTGTTACCGATGGCCTTCACATCGACCCTCTAGCTAAGGTGATGTTTCTTCTCCACTGTAAAGTTCCCGCTTCCCCTCTTCCATGCAGTCCTATTCAAAAAGAAGTCGCAAGCATTTAAGGAGTTACAGCTGTACTCAAGTTCCTTGAAGAGGAAGTATCCATATACATTACTTGGAATTTTTCTGCATGGGAGATTTGTCTCTCTGTTGCAGAAAAATCAGACTGGCGAGAAACCAAGCAGCACTCGGAGAGTTGGAGAACTCAGGTTTATTACACCGGTGGTCCCAGAGGAGCTAGCGCTCTGAAGATCTGGGCCGTGAGCTCGGGCGTAACCTACTTTTATAGGGCTTATCTGCAAACAAGCGAAGGGGAGGGTGAGTCTTCAGTTGATCTCGAGGTCATCCTGCCCTTTGGCCTGTGCGGCAAGCGTGTCTACAGAAGCAGAACAAAGAACCGATTACAAGGTTAGCCATTTGAGTGGAAAATTTGTCTTTATCTCCTGTATTGGTTGAATCCTTTATTGATATCAGTGTAGGCATACCAATATTTATGTTGTACTTTGAGCAATTATCCAATACTATGTTATTTGTTGTTGTTGCTCAAATCATTCCGACTCTGGCCACTGGGCGAGCTCTTTCAATGGCTCTCGTGTCCCTTTGACCTACTCCGAACATTTTTGAGCATTTCGCTCCTTTGGCATCTTAGCAAAGTACTTTCAAAAGATGGCTGATCTCCTGGTTAAGTGGTTCCTGCTAGGAATCTCCTCTGCAGAGCTAATGTTTCTCTTTGAAATTACTAAGTAATCTGAAGATGTTTTGGGATTATGCAAATATCCTGTTTAAGCAGAAAAGCTTATTTGCATAATCTCGACATATCTCCAGATTATTAGTATGATGTTCTGATGTTGATTCTGTATTTCTCTCATCACTTTCACATTTACTAACTGCCATTATCCTGTAACGTAGAGTTGTTCCTTCTCCATTTATTCAGTTTGTTTATTCATATCAATATGGACCCATGGCTCTTCATTTTATCTCTGGGTTAGAATCCCATACTTGATTTTTTTTTTTTTATGAAGTCTTTCAACTTTGGTCATTGGGGGCTCTTCCAGGTTTGCCTTGTGACCCTTCAATACAGTATGCTCCATATTGGGGGGCAGTTCCTTACTTTCTGGCACTATAAGATGCGCTAGATTTATCTTGCATATCCTTCCTCCTAGTCCAGAAATCGATTAGTTCTCTAAGGACCCCTGGGTCTATTAATTGGAAAATGATATTTAACAGATTTTCAAAATTACTTAGGTTAGTTCTTTCTTCCCTAATCATTGTGGTCACATGATTAATTATAACAAAATTTTGTCACACTCTGCATTCCATTTCTCGGCCCACAGTGATTCTTTTAAAAAATTTTACATATAGTAAAATTTAAACTTGGTGGTGTGGTTTTCTGAGGGTTATTGCACGAATCAATCATTTGTTCCTTTTCGTTGCTGCATAAAATTCTATGATGTACCACAGTCAATTCACTAATTGAAGGACTCTGTGTCATTTACCTGTTCGGGCCATTATAAGCAAAGCTGCTATAAACATTTTATACAGGTTTTTACTGTGAACATACGTTTTCACTTTCTTAGGGTAAGTAACCAGGGGTGGGGTTGATGAGTCAAATGGTAAGCATATGTTTACTTTTTACGAGCACGTGTAACATGCCAAACTGCCTTCCAAAATTAGCCTCCCTAGTAGTGGTGTATGAGAGTCGTTCGTTGCACGGAGGAGGTCACTAAGAGAGAAGACCACTAGGACGTCACACCCCGACCGTTTCACAGTGGGAGATGCTCGGTTACGCCGAGGTTACATTTCCCAGCCAATCGGCAGGCTTCTGCTGCCCAATTCGAGTCTTCTCTGTGCCAAAACAGTTCCTTGGGTATAAGAAAACGGTTTCAAAGGTATTTCGCTCTGTGGACAGGCGCCTTTGCAGAGAAGAAAGTAATCGGTATCTCTGGGAGTCTTTGTTTTCCATAAAACAATGGGTTGGGTTCTGTGACCTCTGCCTTCCGATTCCACGGGTTGATGCCTGAGTGCCCATGTAAATCTTTCTGACCAGCTTAGTTCCCCGGCTCTTCAGTAATCGACTGGGAGCCATCGCTTGGTACTGAAGGGTCATTCAGGGGCATGGACGTGAGAACAAAATCTCAGTAACTTTTCCCACATATAATGCGCGTGCACACACAGACACACACACACACGCACACGCACACGCACACGTGCCCTCTCAGAGCTCCTATTCTCAGTGCACAGATTTATAGCCGTATGTGAATAGATTACAGCTGTCTCGCAGAACAACAGTTTCAATAGCTGCAGGTTCACGGAAGGCCTTGTCCATCAGCTAACTGGTAGTGTGACCAAACTTAGACCTTAAGTTCCTCCTCCAGTTCAATGACCTGCCGTGTAAGCACGCCCTCAGGAAGACCCGACGCAGAGTCCGCGTGAGTGCTGTGTCTTTATTAAGCGGAAGCGAGTCTGTGCCCTGCTCTGGGGGCCTCGGCGCCGCGGCCAGCTACACTCGACAGCAGTGTTTGTGGCGACTCCTGCATTCCGCGGGCAGGATGGAGCACCCGTGCGTTTTCTGGTTCTTGCAGACACCGCCCATTTTTTCACATTCGTGGGGTTTCTTTCTTTTTTCGTACCCTGTAAAGGAAAGAGAGGTGGGAAAAAAACACGAAGAAATAAAGCCATGTTTAACCAAAGCTACCAGAATTCATCTCGTAGAATAAGAATCTGCAAGTTATAGTCCATAGGGACGGAAGCAGCCCTCCACTTGTTTGGGTGTGACCTGAGAGCTTAGAATGGTTTTCGCATTTTTCTTTAAATGGTAGAAAAATATCAGAAGAAAAATAGTTGATGAATCATGAACATTATATAAAATTCACATTCTAGAGGCCATAACTAATCTCACAGGCAGACGATCACGCTCTTTCATGTACATATTGGCTACGGTTGCTTTCACTGCTGTGACGGCCGAGACCTAATGGCCCGCACGGCCTAAAATATTTATTATTGGCCCTTTACAGAAAAAGCTTATTGACCTCTGTCATGCGGCGTCTTTCCTTTTCAGAAGAAACTTGAGGTCAGAGAAAGCAAGTGACTTGACTGTGCCACAGGACTACAGGCTTTGCGCGGTGCTCATACGCGCATCCTGTTCGTCAGAACAGCAAGACCTTGCAAGTGCGTGGCACGGGCGAGACCGTGAGTGCGGGACTGAGCGTTCTCGCGCCTGGATGTCGTGCCTTAGGGCCCCGCGCAGCGGGAGTCGCTTCATAGATCGTGGTCTGTTTCAAATGCCACAGCTGTGGCGCTGCCGTGAGCACCGTCCGCTCCCGTGAGCTCCGTCCGCTCCCGTGAGCTCCCGTGAGTTACGCGGCAGAGAAAGTGCGAGAAGCCCAGGCAACTGACTCTAGCAATTCAGAAAGCCACGTGGGAGCAGAGAGAACCCGAATCCTGTCGAAAGAGAGCAAGAGCGAGGACGACGGGCCGCCGAGAGGAAGCCATGAGTACGAAGCGTGTTCGCTGGAGTTTACGGCGTGTGAGGCGCTGTGTGTGACAAGCGGGGCGCCTGGCTTCCAGGTCCTGCTGTGCCCCAGCGACAGCTTTCCTCAGGAGGACGCAGTCTCCAAAGTTTTCACATGAAGGCAAAGTCAAAGTAATTTTATACGTGCCATTATAAATTATATATGTGATTCCTATATGTTTATATTCAGATAAATATGAACGTCCCCATGAATATTTATAACTGACATCACTTATGTAAATATATAGTCATATATTGATGTATATTCATATCTGCATCTACATCTATATATACATCATCCGTACCCATCCGTACCTATAGTCTTGTGTGTCCATCTAACTGCATGAGGCTGCTCACCACATCGCTCCAGCTGTCAATCTTCCTGGCACGAAGTGGGATTTACGCTTCGTGTGATTGGGTGGGGGCCGTATGACTCGCTTGGTTAATGAATTTTGAGCAGAAGTCACATGTCCTTCTGGATCCCTTAATTATCGGTGTGGCACTCACTCCTCAGAGCTCATTCTTTTGACACAGGGACCAGCGACATGCCTGGTGGCACTGCTCCGTCACCTGGATCTGAGCAGCTGTCGTGAGCAGAGCACCTCTGTGGCCATGATCAATTTGTATCATGAGCAAAAGCTAAAACTTTGCTCTTTTAAGGCGCCAAAAATCAGATGTGGTCACCATAGCATAAGCCGGCACCTGCTGACATATGCATAAGGTCGCCAGGTGAAACGTGGCACACCCAGTGAAGTTTGAATTTCAGATAAACAACAGAAAAATCCTTTAGTGTAAGTATGTCTCAAGTGTTGCATGAGTCATAGTCATACTAAAAAGTATTCGTTGTTTACATATAATTTAATAAGTAAATTTATTTTCTGGAATTGTTGAACATTTACTAAAAACAGGGTCTTTGGAATCAAAGCCACTTGGGCTTGAATTAAAGGCTTTGCTACGTACAATCTCTGTGACTTTGAACAAGTTCTTCGCTTCTGATCCTTATCTGTAAGACAGGGCTAAAAACTTCTATGATATTCATCAATGTAAATATCGTTCCGAGGCGTACTTGTGGGATGGCAGGTTGACAGTTTTGTTGTGCTGTTTGGTAAAGAGGAAGTGGTCACCACTGTTCACTATTATTATTAGTGTCGTTATCTACACAGACATGATTTGTGAGCTGTAAAGTCCCCGTAAATGTTATCTATCACCGTTACTGGTTATAGATTTATTACCAACCAGCTAAGGGCAATCTTGGGGAAATCTTTTTAATTTCTTTAAGCTTCTCCTTTCTTATTTGTAAAATGAAGTATATGCTTCTTTCAGCTCTGACGTTAATTGGTTGTTACATATTTCAGCGCATCATTGGGTTATGAATCAGTTTGGCAGCCCCCGCTCCCCGTCCCAAGGTCATCCACCATATCATCCTACCAGCTGGATCCACAGCTTACCTGATGCCTTATGGATAAGACAAACAAGGAGGAGGAAGAGAAGGAACAGTAGTCTCATGATGGGAAACAAATCTTCGGGATTATAGGAGGAACTGGCAGCGTCTGAGGGTAGGTTTTTCTTCAGTGCGCATTGGTGGAGGCCAGCGACCTGGGAAAGAGTTTGAAAAATTCAGCTAAAGAGAAAATGCTTCTGTTCCTAACAAAGATGCTTGGGTAGGCCTGGGCACACTTCGAGAGTGTCTCATCCGTGAACGCACGCTTAGAGACCCAAGTTCCTCCTGTCAAAAGGAAAGACCCTTATCCTAAGTCAGCATTTTCTAGTTGATTTTCACTTCTGCTTATGACTCAGGGGTTTGGTGCCTTTTTTCATTTGAGAAAAAATAATTGAAAAACTGAATTGTTCTAGCAAGTCATCCATCTTCATTCACCTTTATTGCATGTCTCTGCCTGTCAGCTTCGGAATGCAAAACATTGAAATTTAAAACTTTTCAGAGGTTAAAAGAGGAGAAAGAATTTTGTAAATGGAAATGATCTTCTCTCATTTTGTATTGTCAATAATTTTTTTTGCTACCCATCTAAAAGAGAGAGTCGACCCATTCTAGGCAAGGTAGATGAGCCTCACTCTCGCCTAGGTCATAACCAGGTGAGACTTAGGGACCAGAGTATTTCTCAATACGGATGTTACATCAATGCATTGTTGTGATAAAGGAGTTAAATGGCACAGAATACAAGGTCAAACACTGAAACTTCCCTCCAACTCTTTCCTCCCTCCTAGTTTTGTTTTATATTGTTTATATGTCTGTCTTTTTCACTATACTATGAATTTCTAACCTAACAAGACCTGTTCTATTATTTTACATTCTTAGCACCTCGAATAGTGTGCCTGGCATAGAGAAGGTAGTACAAATATTTGTTTAAATAAACGAGTACTTGTATGGAAGAACCAATTCATGGGTGAATGGATACATGGAAGCAGGAAAAAATAAATGAGGGAGGGAAGGAAGGAAGGAAGGAAGGAAGGAAGGAAGGAAGGAAGGAAGAAGGAAGGAAGGAAGGAAGGAAGGAAGGAAGGAAGGAAGGAAGACAGAGGGAACCAGACTTCCCTACTTATCTAATGATGGTCACTAACGTTCAGGTGTACAAAGATATCTTATTACTAAGATGCAGACGTCAAAGAAATCATCTCAGCCATGACGTAAGCAGTGCTCTTTGGGGGATATAAACAAGAAGAATTTCACTTAATAGTTAAAGATCAACCTTGGTTCAAAGTCTTTGTTCTGCCACTTTTTATCTGAGGGATCTTTTTAAAAATTTTTCAATTACAATTGACACTCAATATTATTTTATACCAGTTTCAGGTGTACAGCATTGTGGTTAAACATTTATATAATTTATGAAGTGACCCCTCCCATAAGTCTAGCATCCACTTGGCACCGTAGTGAGCGACCTTGAAAGAACCTTTTAAAGCTTCCTCTGTGCATTTGCTGCCGGATGTAGTATTATTCTCCTACGTTCTTTCCCATAAAAAGGGACGTCGGGGGAGTCAGTGGCTGGCCAATATCTCTCTGTGGTGAGAGTTGTGTTTTAGCTGAGGCCGCTGCTACAGGGTCACCCAAACTGTCAGAAGGGCTTTCTCGGTACCTTCTGGGTCCCAGAAATCACGAGATGTTAGCTTCTTACGTCAAGGGCCAGAATGTCTTAGAAAAAACATTGAAATTTAAAACTTGAATTTGATGAGATTTTGCTTTTTTGAGCCCATGGAATTAGAAGCCGGTAGTAAAACTTTGGCTATTTTTGGCATGGAAGAAAGACAGGCCTAAGAGAGAACCTGGAATCATAGGTAAGTACACACAAGTCCCCATTCAATTTCACTTTTTCAACCATAGCTTGATAAGTTTAAAGGGAAGCTTTTGAATCCTTTGATCAGCATTTGAATTTTTCACTAAGTAGAGATTTATTTTAGTTTAGCGATATTAACCTAAAAATAGAATAAGTGTAGTAATCTGTTTAAATAAGTCGCACTTCATTCTACATAGTAGCTTTGAGGATTTCATTTCCTACACCTCAACGACGGTATATTAATAATAATGATAATGATAATGATTAATAATAATAATAATAGAAAAAGTATAGACCGAAAGATTTTGTCCACTATCTCCTATGCTTGTATACTGAAAGCGATCCTTTTTATTGACTGCGTAAGTATTATGCCTATATGCCCACCTCTTCCTCCACAGATGGCTCCCTCCTGAAAACCTACCTTGCAATTGGCTCCCTTGCCCCTCACAGACTGTCTGCTGCCTGTCCATTTGGGGAGGGACACCTGAGAGCAGCTGCCCATTGCCACATAATTAAGGGCCAGATCAACAATGGGTAGAGGGAGGGCTGAGTGACATCATGCAGGGTGCACATGATCCTTTAGGGACAGGAGTCATTTTGGTGGAGAGGTGGGAATGAGTCCTCGAGGGGTGGATGATGGCAAGTGGGAATGTGTAGACAGTCCTTCCAAAAGGTTTTGCTGAAAAATGGAACGAAGACAAGAAGCAATAGCTGATCGATGATGTAGTGTCAAGGAAGAGCTGTTTGCTTGTTTTTAGTTTTTGTTATGAGCAGGCAAGAGTCTCGTCCATGAGTCGACAAGAGAAAGGATTGAGAACCCCATGGAAAGGTTGGCCTTAGGCTGAGCCCGAGCTTACTCGTTCATGATTCATGTCAGAGAAGCTGACATCATGACAAGACACCTACGAATGTTATGACAATAAAAAATGACCAGTTTTATAGGGTAAACATAAAGGTTTAGATGGAAATTAAAAATTGAAGTCCAGTGAAGAAGATGATAAAAGTCAAGTAAATAGTAAACCAAATTACAGTTAAAATCAGATAATAGTTAAGTGATAATAAAATAAGCTAAAAATGAAGAATAAAATGGATGTACGATATAAGAGGTATTACATTATAATAATAATACATCAAGCTGGAAGGTAGAGAAACATGCTCTTTCTCTCCCGGGCCCCTCATGGGTCTGAGTCCCTGCCTGGTCATGTGCATACAACCTCCCGATGAAAAACTAAACTTCTATTTTTAAAAACTTAGACCTGTTGTCACTTACTTTCCTTTATTTCTAGATTATATATATCTCCGAGAGCCTTGTCTTTCAAAACCAGAATGTCCATCGCATTTGCTTCAACAATAGAGCAATTTTCTCTGTAAAAGGGAATCCTTCACCTATTATCCAGGAATGACCGAAATGGCTAAAAAATCAGCACTATTTTCCTTTTGGCCCTTTCTAGAGCAATTATTTTGCCTATGTTACAGGTGAGGAAATAACTTGAGTCCAATCTTAACCTAAGCTCTCTGAGTAAGTCAGCGAGCGACTCTGAGTGCACGTCTCTGAAATGCCACAGTCACCAGAGTCATAAGGGGTCAGACATTCGGATTCTGCACAAAGTGATTGAATTGGGTTTACGCTTTATGGATATATCTTAGGGGAAAAGTTTCTCTCTCCCTACTGGTCTCCGTGGTTGGCTTTTTCTATTCCCATTTCTCTTCCGCAGCATTTTTGGGTGATCGGAGACCCCTGCCATCTCTTTCCCATTAGGGCATCTGAACAGAGAGCGAGTGCCCTGATCCCAACACCAGATAAAGGACCAGAATTCTCCTGAAGAGAACTGTGACGAAGGGACAGCAGGTGGGCCATTTCAGACAGACACAAAACGCATCGTCATCCCTTTGCGTAAATCCCCCGGAGATTTCTTTCCCAAGGACGGAGCTAGGGATCATGGTGATTTGGACCCAGGACTGTGATTTCTTGAGGAGGACTCTCTGACAAGGGGGCTGGAACTGCGTGCCTCTACGGACACTCGTTCTTGAAGAATCAGATTGCGAAACGTTCTGGTTTGTGGCAACGGGACTCAGGCCACGAGATGGGTCACATAGAAACTTGTCAAGGATTTCACGTGACTCCGTCTCCACCACAAGAAAACAAACCAGAGGCTCCTGGAAGTCGGTATTCGCCCAGCTCAGGTCAGCACGTCTCGAATCCGGGAACGTGAAGAGGAGTCCGTTGGTTTGCTTTTATTTTCCCCAAATCATCTGGTTAATTGAGTATTTATTCGAGACTAGGCGGGAAGAACAGATGTGGAGAAAGTGTAGTAACTGTTTTATAAATATTTACTCATCTGAGTGCTAACGAAGCTGGGAGAAGTGTGCTTCGGAAATTGCTTTCCTGCTTCAAGGTGGGACGTGGAAAGCGTATCCACAGATGGAGTCCTTCTGGCAGCGGCTATGGATGGGGTGAGGCCAGGCTGGATCCGTGTGCACTGGGTAGCAATCCTAGGACGTGTGGCCTGGGTTTAATCTGTTACCATGGTGGTACTTTTCTAGTCCCCATTTCCTGCCCTCCCACCAAGAAATAGGAGACCGAGTGAAACCAAAACACTTTTCAATTCACGTGCCTGGGGCACAGCCACACCTGGACATGAATCATGAGTTGGTCAGACCCAGAATTCCCATAGGTACTCTTGGTGTTTGCACGGAACAGGTTAATTTTGGGTGCCGAGAGAAGGGAGAAAAAGTGGGTTACCTTCAACAGATAAATGACCCCATGACACTCAAATTTTCATGCAACATTAAAATTCATGTGAGCAGACTATTAAATTCATCACTGGCTAAATATTACAGAGATGAGTTAGAATGGTATCTCATGTCTCATCTTCAGAGAAATGAACTGTCGGGCGAAGGAACCTCTGATAGTCTATGCAGATGAGGATGCTAGGGATACACCTTTGTGACCTCAAGTTATTCGTGGACACGATCGTTCATGTCCAGAGCTCTGGTGACACTGAAGGCTCTGAAGGCGGCTCAGTGCTTGGTGGGGGCTGCAACTCGTTCTATTTTTCTTAGGCTGGTCCTTTAAGAGTGTGTGTATGTGATGGATTAATAGAGAATTAAACCTTGAACATAAGACTGAACCTTCGTTATAGATTTATTTCCAATCAATTCTACTGAGGACATGTTTTTTGGGCAGGAATCTTCTTGGAGACATGAAGTCACAGAACATAGCATGCCTCCCCTCACTTCCGCCCCAGGCTGGACCTTTTTACAGTAAATCCAAATCTGAAATAAATGGGTCCTTCTCATAAGAGCGAGCCCAGGGCCTTCGCTAATGGAGGGAAAGCTGGACTTCGGGCCATGGTCATTTCTAGGAAAAGAGCTGTATAAAGTTGAATCAAATGTTGACAATTTTCATCTTGTTTTCCTCCTTTAAACAGTGCAGGCTTGATCTTTTGTGCTGCTAATTTTATGCTCAAATCCTGGTTTTAAGACACTAACAATTAGTTTCCTATTGATGCCGTAACGAGTTGCCTCAATCTTAGCTGCTTAAAACAGTATACACACGTATTCCTTCCAGTTCTGGGGATCCAAAGCCCAAACTGTCTCGCTAGGCTGAAATCAAGATGTCAGCAGAACCGCGCTCCTTCTGGAGGCTCTGAGGGGAATCTGTCTCTTCTCCTTTCAAGCGACAGAAGCTCCCCACATTCCTTGGCCCCCGCCCCCACCTTCGAGCCAGCAGGGGCTCGTTCCTTGAGTCTGTGTCACACCCTCTCATTCTGACACGGGCCAAAATGCCTCCATCTTCTGCTTTCCAGGTTCCTTGTGATGTCACTGGCTCCATCCTGAGAATCCAGGATCATCTCCCTATTTAAGGTCAGCAGGTTAGCAACCTGAATTCCTTCTGATTTTTTAATCCTCATCTGTTGTGTGTGTCAGTCCATTCGGGCTGCAAAAGCACCGCAGACTGGGTGGCTTATAAACAACGGACACTTACTTCTCATAGTTGTGGCGGTTTGGGGCTCCAAGATCTAAGTGCTGGCAGATTTGGCGTCTGGCGGGAGTCGCGCTGCCTCATGGACCGTCTGCTTGGTGGGTCTTCCCACGCAGAAGGGGTCCCTTTAATCAGCGCTCTAATCCGTTCATGAGGCTCCACCCTCGTGGCCTAAGCCCCTCCCAAAGGCACCGCCTGCTAACACCATGGCCTTGGCTTGGGTTTCCAGTGGAGGAATTTTGGGGGTGGGGCACAAACATTTCCCACGTCAGATAACAGTCACAGGTTCCAGGGATTAGGGCAAGGACATCATCGGGAGAACTTTGTTTTGCTTACCACACCTGGTAAAATAAGACTCAGGTGTGTGCTAAGCGAATACCTCGGTTAAAACATTGTGTTTACGGAGAACCATTTCAGTGATTTATGCAAGACACCTGGTTAACTTTAAATTTCAGATCAATCATGAGCAACCTTTTAGAAGAGTATGTTCAAATATTGTATGGAATATATTATGCCAAAAGATCAGTGATCATTTATTGGAAATTCACATTTAATTGGGTGTCCTGTACTTTTAGTTACTGAGTCTGTCGACCTTAGCGATTTAATATTAATCGACAAATACATATTTATTCTAAGTCGTCCATCTGTGAGAGCAAAAATGACAAAAACAATATTTAACATTATTTTAAAGAAGTGTTAAGTTTCCTTAATGCGTCACCACTCCCCAAATTGCCCTATAGTTAGATATTTTCCGTGGTTTGCCATTATCTTTCTCTGTGAGGTGCTTCACTTGAAATTATTATTTTTAAAGCATCTCTGTCTTAGATTCACTGAGGTGTGGGTGTCGTGGTGGCAGAGCCTGTAATCCTCAGGGGCCTGGGGTATCCGCAGAATAGCTGCAAATTCATTTTTGAGTGGGTCTGCTCGAAGAATTAAAAAATCAAAAGGTAACTAGAATTTAAAATGCATCGTCTGAAATAAAAATCACAACAGATGGGTTTGAAAGCAGACTGGCTATGGCCATAGCCAGAGAGGATGGAGGATTAGAACACAGGTCAATGGAAAATTTCCAGATCAGACCATGAAGACACTAAATAATGGAAAATACAGAAAGCAGCGTAAGGTATGTTGGAGGGCGAAGTGAAGAGGAGTGATATACATCACGGGTATGTCGCTGGATGACAATGTATATATTTATTCTAACAAGATCTGATTTCTCTCTTCCATCTGGAGGCTCTGCAAACCTCGGGAATTATTTCAGAGCTCAAGTGCATTGACCCAGAGGCGAATCACAAGAACGCTGAATAAAGCGTTTTGTAAAGAAACGGAGACCGGCTTACTAATACAGGGTCCACCCTGACGCTTCTAATTTAACTACCAAGCCCCCTAAGGCCCCTCCAGCCGTCCCCTCCGTCCATGTGGTCCTCCCTTCCCACACCGTCGAACTGCCCCGCATTATGTCCACACGGAGAGAAACACTTTGTTCAGCTCGGCGTGGCCACTCGATGGATGATAATTTATGAAGCGACGTTTCCCCTCAAAGACTGGCTCGTGAATAAGGCAGAGCCCGTGCCCACAGAGGTCTCACAGCCCAAGAGGGAACTAGGGGTTTCCCCACGTGGACGGTTGGGTGAGAAGCACAAGCCAAGAGGCCGGGCCCGGGGACATGTCGGAGGGATGACACAGGCAGGTGGGCGAGGGCCTGCAGGGCCGGCAGCCTTTTAGGAAAGCGTGGGAGGCCCTGGGGAAGGTCAGGTGACTCCAAGGGAACATAAACCAGAAAAGCCAGGGGGCTCCGCCACAGTGTCCTCGAAGGTCAGGGCGGGGAGCTTAAAAGGGCCACCACTAGGATTTTGAAGATTGGCCTGTGTGATCGAACTCTGCACAATCACCACAGTTCCAGAAGACGAGACTGCCTATAACCAAAGCGGTTTAATTTGATTTACATTTTGTATATCTTTGTGATTTCATTTGATTTCGATTTTGTACGCCTTTACGCAGGATGCGGTTTCTTTTTCTTTTCATTTTTTCGGATGCGGTTTCTGACTCCACGTCTGTCACAGCAAGTTTCTTGGCTTTCCAGTTACTTCTTTTTGCAGCATTTTGTTCCGGGCAGGCCACAGCTGCCGATCGGTTTCATATTTCGATTGCAACGGAATGGCAAACACGTGCCTCCATGCTTAAGGCAACCAACAATATCCTTAGGCTTAGCAAAACCTAAAAAGAAGGTTACAAAGGCAAAAACAGTGTCAGAAATCAAAGCGCCACATCCGTGTCCCCTTGAGCAATCCTCCCATGCTGCAGTCACGCCTTTGTGACAATACGAGAGGAGGCTGCTGAGCTTCCGGAGGATCCTTACTTTTCTAAAACCTACGCGTCAAAGGCCCTGAGGCGTGGCTGCGTGAAACTGCGTGACGCTGGGCTCGACTCAGCTCCATCGAGGCCGAAAACCAGCGCGAAGCTGCGTTAAGTCGGTTTTCACACAGGCCGCGGCTTCAGAGTCAGAAACAGCCAGCAGGTGCCTATTTGTATTGTTTTGTTTTCCAAATCATTTAGTCAATTAAATAGTTGAGCTGAGAGGCAGCTTAAAGTGTCGGAATCGTTCAACGAGGACGAAAGTCTAAGTAACTTAGAGTGTAAAATGAAGATAGTTTAAGAAAACGCTTTAGTGACATCATTTCTAATACCTGAGAATCATCAGGTCTGGATCTCACGCCTCCTCCACCCGTCCCTTCACGGCTTCCTGTCACATACGCCTTCCGGCTCGGTTACCCCTCACCCCCCTCCCTCCCCGCTCCTGTTAAGTGTTGACCTATAGCCATAAACAAAATTGATAAAATAAGAGCTTTTCGACACAATTTCTAATATCTAATCAGTGATCTTAGAATAAAATAAGATGCGGGCATCCAGTTTTAAAAACTGCTCTGGATGGACGGCCCTCCTTTCCCCCCAGCTGTGAACCAAGAGTAGCGCTGTCTTGAGCTCAGGGACCTCGAGCTGAGAAGACAAAGCACAAATGTGTCCCCACACAGGGGTTCTCTGAGTCCAGGACGAGCCTTATCTTTTGTGCGATTCTCTAGGTTACCCAGAGACTCCACCCTTTAGGTATAAAGATTGATTAACTGACACTCTGCACTTCTGTTCTTGGGGAAGAAAAAAATCAAATTTCTTGCTTTGATTACATAAGAAAAGTCACTAGACAGAGGCTCCCTCGTTAGGCAGCAGTCTGAGCATGGAGATGGGTAAGGTGATGCCATTTACAAGCCTGCGGGCACCTCCAGGTTGGCCGAGAACAGGCGTGGGTTGCACAGTAAGGCTCCAGAGCGAAGGCTGGGCGCTCGGTTTCATCAGCAATTCATACAGTCTATTTGGTGTAAACGTGTGTAGAAGAGAGAAGGGAGG
>NW_024347788.1:10646093-10650413 GCF_902729225.1 Pteropus medius | reverse complement strand
AGAGAGAGATTGAGAGAGAGGGAGGGAGCAGGGCGGGGAGGGAGAGAGAGCCCTGTCCCGTGTCCTTTCGTCTCTCTTAGCCCCCGGCCCCCAGGCCCCAGCCCGGCCCCACTCACCTGGCCCAGGCAGCAGGAACACGAAGAGGAAAGTGAGCAGGAGATGATGGATCCTCATGCTGATGGCTGGTGCACCGAACTCTTGAGGGGATACTGGAGGGGAAGCGCCTTATAAAGGCGGCAGGTTCCCGCAGAATTCGGCCTTGCGGAAGCTCTGCTAATTACAGAGTAATTACCTGGGACATCTTCCCTGTGTGTCATGAGGACACAGCCTTCAGGTCGCAGCGCACCCAGTCGCTTTTATGCAAACTAGGAAGTAGAAAACCCTAGGAGACCATGTGCCCTGCCTTTGGGACCAGACGCTTCTTCCTGTCTTGCTCAGCTCAGGTGGGGTGTGGATGGGCGTGCCTGCTCTGTGGAGCTTAGAATTTGCCAACTTTGTGTTTCCAGAACATCTGGGGACAGTCTCAGGCCAAACCAGGAAATAGATCCATCTGATTATAAAAGACAATGGTTCTGTCCCTCCCTGGGTCACCATAGATGGTGACATTGATGTGGAAATCTCCTGAAACTTGCTATCATGCCCTGCGGCCATTGGTGAGACAGATAGGTGCTTTGTTTCTCTTCCTCAGAGAAAGACGGGAGGATGAAATGCTGGCCCGGGAAACGCAGGCGCAGGCAGGACCCGGTGCGCCACACCGACGGTGACGGCAGCAGGTGACCTGGGCGCTGGGAGAGGCAGGGTCTCCACGTGGGGGCAGCACCAGGACCCCTGAGCCCCTCATCCTCGGAGCCACCTCTGGGGCAACTGCGTGGATGCGCCCTCCCAGCCTGGGGCCAGGGCCAGCCACCGAGCACGCCACCGTGCGCGCCACCGTGAGCACCCAGGCAGAACACTGTCAGTAAGTTATCGCAAAATAAGGCTGTGCGATGGGACATTTCGGAGAATCCTTAGACTTCTCCCAAGAGCTTAGAATTCCTCGAGGACGTTTCACGGGCTTAGAGGTAGACATCATTTGTAAAAATAACGAAGAGCACTGTTTTCATACGAAGTGTCAGATGAATCGCTGGTTCACGGCGAAGACACCTGGAAAATTACGCTGTCATTGTTGCTGAAGACACAGCAACAGAACGTGGCAACAAGAGTCCTGAACCAAATTCAGATCGCTCGCTGTGGGTCTCCACAGTTACGGGAAAGGTCAGCACGAACGTCAAAATTCCACTGCGGAAGTTTACACGTCCAATTAAATTCAAAGGTACGTGAAACCGATTTGTGTGAAGCATTAAATCTTTTTATGAAAATTGCCTCGTATGAATCTCCAAGTCTAGACGGACCAACATTTATAGTTTCAAAATAATTTATTCCAATGTTGTCACCGCTTATAAAACACTCTTAATTGCTTCAGTAACAGTGGCATCGGCCGATTCTTCTCACACTGAAAAAAATAAATCAAGAAAGCTGCTCGAAGTATAAATTATTGATGCCTGAATAGACAAATTTACAGAAAAGTGGGTAGAAAAATTTTATAATCAATCAAATTAGCCCATTAATAAAGTATTGTCATTTATTCTATTAAAATGATGACACCAACAATTTTTTTCGTGATTTGTACGCTTATGTTATTCCCGTATAACTATGATCTCTATTACATTTTATAAATAATAAAATAGTTTGACAGAAAAACGCTTTGTATCTTATTGCCTCTTAAGAACACTTTCTTCCCCTGCTCTTTAAACAAAGAGCCTCACATTTTAATTTTCCAGTGAGGCTCAGTCAGTAGCCAGCCCTGCTTGTGGCCACTTTTATATGATATCTCATCTAATTCTCATAAGCAAACCAGTGAGGTAGATATTACCCGGTTTTACACAAGATGATCCTGGGGCCTAGAAAGATTAGAGGACATGTCTAAAGCCATACGCCCCTAAGGGGCAGAGATGTGACTTGGAACAAAATTAGCCTCTTCAAAGACCGTGCCCCTAACAACATCCACACAGACGCCAGGTGTTCTGAGAACTTCTCTACCTTCCTACAGCCCTGAAGCTAGACTAGCACCGTGTCAGATGCCAGCCTCTTGTGCTAGGAGCATCCTCTGCAGGTCCGGGAGACGGTCAGACCATTAAGAGAACATGGTCTGCTCAGTTTGTTCACTGTTTTCTCTGCTGTGCGGACACTTCTCGGTCCGACGCCGTCCCACTGTTTATCTTTGCTTTTGTTGCTTGTGCTTTTGGTGTCAAATCCTGTCCCCTGCCCCGCCCCCCCCCCCGCCCCCCCGAATCATCGCCAAGACCAGCATCAAGGAGCTTTTCTCCTGTGTTTTCTTCTAGGAGTTTAATAGCTTCCATTCTTATGTTTAAGTTTTTAATCCGTTTGAGTGGATTTTTGTGCATGGTGTAAGATAAGGGTCTGATTTAATTCTTTTGCACGTGCCTGTCCAGTTTTCCAAAGGCATTTGTTGAAGAGACCGTCCTTTCCCCATTGTGTGTTCTTGGCTCCCCTGTCGAAGCGCAGTTGACCACACATGTGTGGGTTTATTTCTAGGCTCTCAGTACCGTTCCATCGATCTGCGTGTCTGTTTTCATGCCAGCACCTTACTGTTTTGTTTACTATAGCTCTGCAATATAATTTGAAAACAGGGAGCGTGATGCCTCCCGCTTCGTTCCTGCTCAAGACCGCATTAGCTATTCAGGGTCTTTCATAGTTCAGCACACTTTTGAGGACTGTTTTTTCCGTATCTGTGTAAAATGACGTTGGATTTTTTTTTTTAAGACTGCCGTTTTCATTTTAATTCATATTTTTCATAAGAAAAGGAGTAACCACTTTGTTAGAGCCGACTGAGTTTCTCATTAACATTCACTTGAGAAAGTTGGAAATAAAGCTGAAATTAACCCGACCATTAAAGCACACCTAATGTTTCAGGACGTATTTTCCAGTAAGCTGGGAGTTCTGTATTTATTAGCACCATGTCGTAATTCACGATCGATTCTTTCTTAAAATTTTGTTTTTTTTTTAATAAAAATTGTATATCTTTAAGGTATGCACAGTGAGGCAATGATTATAGCCGAGCGAACTGATGCATCCTCACACCGCTACCGTCTTGCCTGTGTGCGGTGAGGGCGCCTGCATTCTGCTGTACACGTTCGGCCATTTCCTCCACCTCCTGACCCCGATAACCACGTTCTACTCCGCTTCCACGTATTCCACTTTTCTCGATGCCACATAGAAGTGACATCGTACAGGGTTATTGTTTCTTCTCTGTGTCTGGCTTATTTCATGTAGCACGATGTCCCCCGGGCTCATCATGTCACACGTGGCAGGATGTCCTTTTCGAAGGAGGGATAATGTTCCATCATATATGTACGTGTGTGTGCGTATATACATGTGTGCGTGAGTGTGTGCACACCACATTTCCTTTATTCGTTTATCTGTCAGTGAACATGTAAGTTGTCTCCATGGCTATTGTGTATACTGTTGCAGTGCGCACGTGAGTACAGATAACTCCTTGAGACCCTGATTTCATTTCCTTTGGGAATATGCTCAGAAGTGGATCTTAGGATAGCTCTATTTTTAGATTTTTGAGGAACCTTCATACTGTTTTCCATAATGGCTGTACCGATTGACATTCGCACCAAAAATGCACAAGCGTTCCCTCTTCCCACACTCTTGACATCATCTTTTACTTTTTGTTAGTAGCCATCCTAACAGGTGTGTGTGAGGTGATAGTGTGGTTTCGATTTGCATTTCCTTGGGGATCAGTGATGTCGAGCATCTTTTCGTGTATTGTTGGCCACGAACCTCGAAGGACACAGTCAATAACATGAACAGGCAGCCTGTGAAATGGGAGAAAATATTTGCAAACCATATGTCTGATAAGGGGTTGATATCCAAAATGTATTCGGAACTCATACAACTCAATAGCAAAAAATTACCCTGATAAATGGGCAAAAGACCTGAATAGACATTTTGCCGAAGAAGACATACAATTGGTCATTGGAATTTTGAGGGAGATTCCACTGAATCTCTAGTTGCTTCTGGTAGTACACCCTAAATTTAAAAAAAGCATGGCCTGATCTCGCAGGAGGTCATGACTAAGAGTGCAAATTACTGCCCCCTTGTGGCGACTCCTTGTCTGCATCACTTTAAGATGCACAGGGATTGTCATTTTTCTGCTGGCCTGAAGGGTAGGTGAATAATCAGGCTTCTTGTCATTTCCAACCCCCACCCCGCCCCGCCGCCGCCCCTCTTAATGAACCTAGTGAGAGCTCT
>NW_024347788.1:10637632-10645988 GCF_902729225.1 Pteropus medius | reverse complement strand
CTGATTCTAGGTTCTTGGGGTAGAACTTGAGCTTGTTGATTCGTCTTCCCCCTCGGCCCCTTTCGCTTCATTTCTTCCTCTGTTTGTATTAATACAGGCTCAGGCTTACTGGTTTTTTTCTTCCGTAATGGCCTATGCCATGCATCATCTTCAGTGCATTTTTTTTTATTCAGATATTTGGTTCGCATAGCTTTCATTTGGCTCTGCATAGCTTTCATTTCTCATCATGATGAGTCTTTCTTCTCGAACTTGGGCATATTCATAAGATTTATAACAGCTCTCGCAGGTCCCTTGCTGCTACTCTGTCATCTTTGTCGCCCCGGGTCTGTTTGTACCGATCGACTCTTCTCTTGGTTGTAGACCATATTCTCCTGCTTTTTGTCAAGCCTCGTAGTTCTCACTGGAGTCAGCTGATTATAAAGCTCATATTGTTGAGTGATGAGCTTCGTCGTTTCCCTTAAAAGAACGTTCTAGACTTCATTCTGGCTCACATTTAAGCTCTTCGCAGATCGGTTTGATTCTTTCAGGAATGTTTTTTAAAACTTGTTAGAATAATTCCAGACGAGTTTAATCTACCGCTAGTGCCGCTCCTATTGAGGACTTTCTCTTGCGGTGTCTCCTCTCTCCTGGTGGGAAGGCATATGTTTCTAGCCTTGTGCGTGCTCCTGGAATTGCTCGTCGGACCCCTGCTTTCTGTTTCTGTTTTCCTCCGGCCTTGTGAAGCTTTACCCCCAGCATGAAGCTTTACCCCCAGCCTGCTTAGATCGGTACTTAGGCCAAGAGCCACAGGCCCCTCTGAGCACTCAGGAGCTCCAGCCCCACCCCGATGCCCCGCTCTGGTTTCTGCCCTTGAAACAGGGATGTCCCATGCTGCTGGACAGGCTCTTGGACCCAGGATTACCGGTCTGTTTGGGCTCTTCCTCCCCGTGCTTCGGCCTGGAATCTGCCTCCTGTGGCAGGCTGGAGACCTCACAGGCCTCCATCACACTCCTGCACTGCTCGTTGTTCACGAAACACACGTCTCATACCTTTGTCTGGTTCTCTGGTTGCGTATGGTAGGAGAGAGCTTCGCATGGCACGTAATCCTTTTTCGATGCCAGGCACTTTACCGGGCAGGCCAGAAATGATTTAGACAAGGTCCTTGCCCTTAAAAATTGTGCAGCCAAATACGAGGATTGGAAATACGCAGATGTATACAATGCAAAAATCAAGCAAGATTTATAGACAGAGCAGTCAAGTCAGCAACCTGTGGTGAATCAGAGGAAAGACCATCTTTGTTGGGAAAATCAGCTGCATTTTCACGGAGGCAGAATTTGAATTGGATTCAAGTTTAGAGACAAAGCTGGAAGGGAGATTATTTGTCAGGCATGAGGTCGGCCTTGGCAGAGGCATGTGCAGGAGGAAAACGAAGTGGGGATTTGAGGAAGAGCTGGGCGCCCTCATTTCTCTGAGGCATGAAGTATTCAGGGGACTTGGGATGAGCCGAGGGACGCAGTGAGGTTTGATTTTAGAGGTGAATTCGATGGGAGGTGTAGTGCTGGATAGAGGGACTGGAAAGCTCAAAGTCACAGGTGACAAGAAAGCAAAGAGAATATTTCAGGGAGAAAAAGAAGTCCAACTTCACTGTGGATATAAAACTTACAGGAGAGGAATAACCTTCGGAGACTCGATTTAAGTGCCCATCCGAATTCCTCTAGAGACGACCCTTTCCTTGAAGTGAAGGTGAGTCACTAACACTCTCTCAGTTGCCCGTTTGCCAATAACTACCGCAACAACCGCAATTTAAAAGACAAACTTCTAATTTTTTTGAAAAAATATTTAATGTAACAGTGCTTTTATACATTCCAAGGAGGCGTTTTCACACTTCACAACGTTCTCGTCGTGCTCGTGGATTGTTTATTTCTTTTTTCGGCAGCATTTCCGGCCGCGGAGGGAGCAGGTGCCTATCTGCTCTTCCTTGGGGAGGCAGCTGAGCACGGCGCAGCGGCCGCTCCTGATCTTGCAGTAGGACCTCTGTAATGAGCTTATGATCCCCCCATTTCCTGCAAGGAGAAAACGGAACATGGGGTAAGGTTGGAGGAAGGCTTGGGGACGAGTACAAGGCTTTCGGAATTCCCCAGATGACTGACTTGTTGCCTTTCTTGTCTTTATTTTTCTTTAAAACTAAGAGTAAGGTAGAAGGTAGGACCAGGCGTCCAGTCGACAGTGTGTGGCCGCCAGGAGTGTCCTCGTGAACAGACAGACACATGGAAGGGCCGGGGCAGCCGTGGTCCCCAGGGCCCCTCAAGTGGCCCAAAGACTCTACTTCTAACCACTAAGCTAATAAAACGGAAATGGGTGTTTCTGTTCTCATATAAAGTCAACCTTTCCTGTCGGTATTAAATTTTCTATATCACTTCCTTCGTGTCTCATTAACACGTATAACAGTCTCTTCGTGAAGAGGTGGCTCGTGTGACCCACCTAGTCTGTTAAGAGTGAATCAAAAAAGACTAGGATACCTGCTCTCAGGTCCTTGGCGGGAAAAAATAAGAGATGGGTGTCTATTTCCTGTACTATCCATCTTCCTGGTCTAGACTTTCCCGAGGAACGGAGGGGGGCTGACTCCACACCGCATACCCCCTACCCTTTCAACCCCCTCCTTTCCCAGCCCATCTTACCTGGAACAGGCACCAAAAACAAGAGCAGCAATGCCAAGGCCAGGTGATAGATCCTCATGGCTGACAGGCTGGCAGCACACTGAGATGGACAGAGGAGGAGCTTGCTCGCTTTATAAAGCTTCCCGCTCCACAGCCATGACTGAGCGACGGCTGCGATTCCAGTAATACTGCAGAGATGACAGCGTGACGTCACTCCTGATGCTTCATGCCGCTGTCTCTCAGCAGAGACCACGCCCGCTGAGCTGGAGGTTAATTGCAAACCTGAAGGGTGAAGCAAAGTCGGAGACTAGCGTATGGCTGTCCTGACGCCCTCTCGGCTCCGGGGCCTGTCCGGCTCTGGCTGCCATCCGGCTGCAGGCCTGGGTGGGAAAGGCCCGCCCTGTCCTGGAGGCGTCCCTAGGGCGTGGTCCTGGGGGCTGGCTGGCCCCCACTGTGGCACTTGTCTGCTCCCTGCCTTCTTTCTAAAGCCCCGGGAGAAGGCTGAGGCTCACCTGGGACCCAGGTCGGTCCAGCCTCGGACGTACTGAGCATCTCGGTGAGAACTCAGCCTGGGTCGCGCCCTCAGACTGCACAGGTGTGCCTGCAGTGCAGATAGAACAGGACCAACTTTTAGGTGGTGTGGGAAGCGGGGAACGGTGCGCCACGTTCCTGAATCTCTGACCCGGGGCCCCTTGGCCATGACGGGGAGCTGTAACTCGGGCGAAACACGGCTTCCACTTCATCACTGTCTGAACATTGCCCGATTCATGAGTCAAGAAGTGTCTCATTTTCCTTCATCACAGAAAGAGAATGCTGGGATGACATATCTGCTGGACTGGCATCTCCTCCTGTTGATGACATTTTGTATGCAAATGAGGGGCTTAAGAGGGTACAATTAAGACCTCTGATTACTCATGTTTCATGAGCATTCAAGGAAGTCCAGGGATCAGGTGATTTCCTCCAGATACCGAGTCCATGTGTAGTGGGCCACCTGCCCTTTTCACTTGATTAACTATTAGACTTAAATGTTAAGGACTCCAACCAGTGGGTTCTACTTATTGATAGACTCATTGGAAGCTGAAGTCACCATGACCTTGCCTGGCTGTTGCATTGTGTGGATGTAATTATAACGGATCCACCGCGGGCCTGGGGTGTGTTAGCTCCAGGATCGTGGTGCACCTGTCGGATTCTGTAAGCAAACCCTGGATGCCTGCTGTAGATAGAGACCTACTGTAGATAGAGACCTACTGTAGGCGTGTGCTGGGGGGTGGGTGAGGGGATGGATGCAGGTGAAATGCAAAGAAGGACCAATTCAGGTTCTTTCTCTCAAGAAACTCCCGTGAAGGTAAAGGCGGGTGGGCACGGGGTCAAATAAACCGTCGAGAGAGGCTTTTGATGAGCGTCATGCTGAGGGTTGGAGCGCAGGGCTGTGGCAGTGCAGGTGATTCACGCTGAAGGGTGAGCTCAGACGGCAGACTGAGGAAGAATTTGGAGTTGTCGACACTTCGTCTTCTTAAAATCTCACTTTCCTCGCGAGTTGAGGGTGTGAGACCAAGCAGCTCTGTTTCCGTGGAGAAGGGAGCGCGTGTGGGACGAGGCGGTGTCCCCGGTGTGAAGAGTCTCACTGTGTCTTACACCGGATGATGGAGAGGGCGGAGCGGGGTGTCGTGAGAATCAGAACCAGCCCCCCGCCCGGACGCAGGTCACCGGCGAGGATTTGCTTTTCCACACGGAGACGGAGCTCCACAGCGAGTCCTCGGTCTCACCTGGTCCGTCCGGGAGCGGGAGGCGTTTCTAAGGCAACGTCGCCATCTCACGATGGGGTCTCTGGGAATAAAAGCCACGTTCCTCGGGAGCGTGTTTGGAAGCTGGGGTTGAGGACTGGACTTACCGCCTGGTCCCCTCCCCTCCTACAAAATGAATTTTAAGGAGCATTTCGGTGTTTTAAAAACATTCTCAAAGTTACGCGTGTTTCTGGTAAAAGTGCAGACAGCAGAAGAGCGAGACGGAGCCCTTCGTTCCCCTCCACCCGGGGCTACCGGCAGCTGCGCTTCGCCTGCTCTGTGGCTTATTATACCCCCACCTTTTTTTTTTTATTTGAAAAATACTTCTAGCCTCTCAAATAATAAACATCATTTACATGTTTACTGCCTAGGAGTTGTCGTGCCTAGAGAGTCCGATGACGCTAACAGGTCCCACTCCCTGGCCCTAGGGCTCTGTGTCACCAGGGCTTGGAAACGCACACCCTACGAACTGTCATGGGGGGGAGGGGGGAGAAGTGGGGTGCGGGGGAGCGCTTTCCCTCAGCTGAGTCAGCGTTTTCTTCTGTGCTGATTAGGTTGAGAGAGAAGAGTCTTATTCAACTTTTTTGTTCATGTCAGACTTTCCACTAAGTTTTCTTTTTAGAAGGCTGTTTGTAACATATGGAGCCGAGATTTGGTTGATCCAAGTTTTCGGTCAAGGGGAAGGACCGCGTGGAGGGCACAGCACTAGGTTCTGGGTGGGACGGTCCCAGTTTGACGCTCAGCCTCGTCATTTATTCTTTGGGTTTACTCGAATAAACTCCAGAAGTCTTCGAGCGTCTGTCCCTCAGCAGCAAAGCAGAGAGAGTAACACATGTCCTGTGTGGCCCACAGTGAAAGCCTGATGAGTTAATGACATGAAGTTGACCCGTAAACTGCACGTATTAGCCATGCCGCCCTCAGAAGAATAAGCAGTGAGGGCCGGTGGGCGGCATCGAGGTAGCTCGAAGGCTATGACCCCAGCTCCCAGCAAGGGAATCCAGGGGTTCAACTCTTTATCTTAACATCATGGGAGGGGGGCTCAGCCGCTCTCCTCGGCAGCCGTTTTAATCATGTCATCACCACTATTATATGAGTTAGACGGGCAACGATAGGCCTTGTCTCAGTGTCACAGACGAGGACACCGAGGCTTGGAGGGGGCGGGCGGCTTGCCCCCGGCCACCGGGGCAGTGAAGGGCAGCGCTCCGCCCTGCAGCCGCCATGTGCACCAGCCGAGGGACACATGGGTGGAGGAGGGCAGCGCGGGAGGCGGCGAGAAGCCGGGCTGCTCCTCTTCCTGCCCTTCAAGAGGCGCCTCCTCCGAGCCCCGATTCCTACCAGAAACCCACCCACGCCATCCGTGGCCGGGCAGACCCGCCAGGACCCAGCATCTGCTCGGCGGCCTGCACCCCACTGGGGACACTGTCCCCTTTCCGCTTTGTCCCTCCGTCCCTGAGGATAGTAGTGTCTTTCTGCGGTTGCGGATTCCGAGGTGACTACCATCATTTGGCTTCTCAGCTGTCCTCTCACCTATAAATTGTCTACATTAAATTTCCTCTATTTGAGGTTCTTCGATCTATTGAAATGTCCTGTGTTGGACTTGGACAGTCTTCTGAGTCCGTGGTCTAAACCATCACAGTATTAAGGTTCTGTTCATTCTTCCCCTTGTGGCGACAGCGGCTGGCATAACGCTTCGCCACACGCTGCCCTCCGGCCCGCTCTAGCCGCGTCTCAAGGTCGGGCACAGGGCGGGCTCTCTGAGAGGCTGCTGTGGAGTTGCCAGTTGCTGCCAACTTGTTCCGGTGCTCGTGCCTCCGTCGCCCGTGTGTGTGCGAGGCAGTATCTAGCTTTCCGATTCACCATCGTTCTTGCAGCTTGATCATTTCTCTAGAAAATAATGTAAGCACAGAAACAGGAGAAACGAAACCCTTCCCCAGCTCTAACCTCAGACCACCTTTCCTTCTGGCGAACTGTCAGCCTTGAGTCGGGGGCCATCTTGTTTGGTCAGTGTGTTGGGCCTCCGCGGACGTTTAAAAATCAGCTTAGCACTTAGCCTCACTTACCCTGTTTTATGCATTTGTATGTTGGCATATCTCCTGAAGGCATTCGAGCTATGACACCTGCTGAAAAAGATGTCATCTTCCCTTCAAATCCAAGTCAGAAAGCTACTTCTCCCCATGGGGTGGTGGGCTGGGGAAGGCATAGGCTCTGTTCAATGCTGGTTGACTGAGTTGTCTCCACCAAACCACCTTGGCGTGAACTGGTGTTTATAGCATCTTCAGGCAGCAAGTTTTCTTGGCTTTCTTGCATCTTCCAGGAATGAACAAACTTTGTTGACCCTTTAGCGTCCTGAAAATAACGTAGAATTATAAACATTTTATTTGATATTGTGCTCCTCCGAGAGAGAGAGAGAGAGAGAGAGAGAGAGAGAGAAAGAGAGACAGTGAATCAATAGAAAGGGGAGGGGATGGAATGCAAAGAAGGGACAAGTGCTGGCTCGATGTCACAGGACTCGTGATCAGGTTGACAGGTTGACTAGATAGTCAGAGACACAACTGTTCTCTCAAGGAAGAGGTGGGGAAGCACAGAGCAAGTTGGGGGAACAGTGAGGGGTCCAGTTTGGCCAAGGTCTAGTGGACGAGCATGTGGACAGGTTTGCATTTGATCTGTAGACACTCGGGGGCCATGCCATGAGTTCAAACAAAAACTAGATTGAAGATTTAAACTATCTAACTTGTTGACCACCCCCCCATACACACACAGCCCTCCAGTAATGACCGGGAAGCACAGCTGAGAAGATGTGTGCACACCGTCGGGCCAGGGAGCCTGGAGGTGACGCTTGCACAGATCTTTGTGTGGAATCTGCCTGCACATGACGTCAGCGATGACTCCAGGAGCCTGGCCCCTGGGATGCAGGCTGGACGGTCACTGGGTCCCAGCCACCTGCCATACCCTCTACACTTCGTAGCAGCGTGGTGCTCAGAGCACCCAGGCGTGGTCCAGAGGGACGAGCGCTCAGTAGAGGCGTTCCTGACCTGTCTGCGGGAGCCGTGCCAGAGCCCTGATTCAAAGACCAAGGGCGTTTGTGGGCGACCGAGCACCAATGGTCTCGCCTTGATAGTGGCCGGGGCTCTGTATCGTCCACCTACTATGTCGCCATTTCTACTCCTCACTTCTTCATATGAAAAACAAGTTAATTTGAAGAGATGATGCTTACGACCCTCTGGCTAAATCAGCAAGGCTGCTTTTCAAGGTTCTCCATACCTGCCATGTCTCACCTTCCAATGGTCACTCTCCACTCTTCTAAAGATGGGCCCCTCTAAGCCTGCCACACGCACTGGGCCCCACCAAGCCGGCGATGGCGGACCGCCCCTCCGAGGTGTACTACCTACCGGTCTCGCAGATGCAGAGGTACCGCTGACGCTCTGGGGACTGATGCTCGTAGTCTGCGCCAACTCCGCACACGGACCCCTTCTCCGTCCCTACTCAGGTCAGAAGTCCAAATGCTCCCCAACGCCCCCAGCCTTGACTTTGCCTCAAGTGAGCACCAAGTTTGCCCGAGACTACTACAAGAACAAGAGGAAATGAGAGTCGACACGTGGTGGCTTGGGACCTCTCAGGCCAGTAGAGCCGGAAGGTGGCGGTGGCTCCAGCGGTGAGCCGGTGGCATAGAGACAGGGACAGGCACCACGGGAAGACCTGGCGCACAGAATGAATGTGCATCTTACATCCAGGCTGGGCTCGGAGGGCAGACCCTCTGCTCGTGGACAGGCCCAGGGCGACGCTGGCCAGGGAAAAGGAAGAAATGTCCCCTGAATGATGAGCATATTTCTCCTCGCAGCTTAGACCGATATACTCTTTTTTGAGTAAGAAAACACCCAGATGGTGTAGAGTGCACACTTTTAAGAGGAGGTGCAAGAGACATATGCGAGGCTCTAA
>NW_024347788.1:10629980-10636916 GCF_902729225.1 Pteropus medius | reverse complement strand
CTCCCTCCCAAGTCAACGGCGACTTTCACATCTCCAAGCCAATGGCTTCTTTGTCTGTAAGCATTTGACTTGACCTCCTTGCAACACGTGACTCGTGGGGCGCCTTTTCATCCCGAAACCTGGCCCTCCACTTTGATTCGACACCCAGAAAACATTGTGGGCGCCTGCTTGATACGAGGACCTTAGGACCCGAGGCTGTAAAGGACCCCCAGATAGACAGTGTTTGGTCTCTGGGCTTGTTCGTTACCATGGTAACACATAATATAAAAGACACTTTCCAAATTTCCTCCCATCCTTTTGATTGTTATCTGTGGTTCGTCATGGAGTGTTTCTTCCTCTCTCTGTCCCCGAAGCCCCTCAAAGGGGACATCTTCAAGAATGTAACGTTGTTATCATAACGACGCTAACAATGATGATCGTATAATGAGCTGACATTTGCTGAGCATATACTGTGAGCCAGGCTCTGTGCTAAGCATGTTGTGTGCCTCTACCTTATTTGAATCATGCGTGATTCGGTCAGGTTGCTCTAATTCCCTGCATTTCACGGATGAGGAAACCAAGACTTAGGCTGTAGCCCCTCCCCCGGTCTTAACTATGTAGTAGATTCTTAATCCTGGTCCTCTCTTATCACACGTAATCCTTGGGAAGTGAGTCATCCATGCCTTCAGGCCGATGACTTCCGTCATTGTCACTGGTCTGGGCCACTTCTCCAATGTCCTGACTGATCTTTACGCCCATTCGAAGGTCATCGCCCTCTTGATAGTATCTAGCAGCTCACCTTCACCTCAGCTTGTAATCAAGGCTTCCCTCTCTGTGTAAATATCACCTTCGCTTTCCAATTGCTGGACAGCAGAGGCTGGAAGCGGATTCTTCTCTCTTCCTAATCGCTCAAATGCAGTCACTCAAGCATCGAGCCAAGCCTTCCCACACGATGGTTGGCACCATCTGCAAAGCCCAGCCCAGAGGCCGGCTCTTCACGACCCCGACCTCCCTGGTGGGAAGAGATCGTCCCTTCCCTGCATTTACGCAGGGCGCATTTCCTACCACACTTGGGGCTGTTACCAAACCCTATAGTGAATGTCAAATACTGCCGCTGTTTGTGAGCATTTCTTGTCCCCTTTAATACGTGGCGGCTTTTCGATTGTGTCCTTGCGTTATGCGACAGTAGATACTCAAATCTTCTATTGCTTTCGTCTTTTAATAACTGGACATATTTTCAAACTGGGAAACATAGGAAGAAATATCGTAAAGGAGAAATAATCTCAGAAGACTTAGGAAACAGGGAACATCGGTGGGTAATGAATGCAAAGTCAGCAAAAGATCCACTACAGGAGAATGATCTGAACAACTTTACATTGTAGCAAAAAATCCACAGCAAATATAATACGGAGGATGGATTAAAGCAGCGGTCCCCAAACTTTTGGCACCAGAGATCAGTGCTCCTGCGAGAATCTAATGCCTGATGATCCGAGGCGGAGCTGAGGCGGTGATGCCGGCGCTGGGGAGCGGCTGCCAATACAGATGAGGCTTCCCTCACCTGCCTGCAGCTCACCTCCTGCTGTGCAGCCCAGTTCCTAACAGGCCATGGACCGGTACTGGTCTGCAGCCCTGGAGTTGGAGGACTATGAGGGTTGCGGCCAGGAGACTAAGAGTTGAGCTCAGGGCTGTTACATTCCCATGGACAATGGGATAAAGAGATGGACCTGAGAGAGAATTAAGGTGGTGACATCTGGCAGGCACTGAGGGGAGATGTGCTTCTTGAAGATGGGACGCCTTTTAACAGGCTCACAGTGGTTCAGAATCTGAAGCCCTAGCAGTGGCCGTGACGTCCCAGAGTGTAAAATCAACCGGACGCAGTGGGCTGGTTCTCCCGACAGCCGAGGGCAGAGTCAGAAGGGAGGCGGCACATAGACAACGTATGCGAGGCCACCCGAAAGTCACCCTCCAACCCGCCCGACAGCAGGATTTTCCTTCCGAGTAGAATGAAGTGCGCATGACACCATACTTTCTGTTTATGCTTTTACACTCTATTCATGTCCTTTGTCTGCAGTTCATGCTCAGCCCAGTGAAAACTCATCATACAAAAACACTGGCCCACACAGGTCTGCTGGCTGCTCCCTTGGGCATGAGTTTCGGGCCATAGGTGGCTCTTGCAGGGCCAACTCGTCAATGGGCTGGGGTATAAGAAGTGATATATCCAAGGGCAAGGGCAAGGGCAAGGGGGAACAATTTAAAACATAGGACTCTGCCACTATTATTTAATCAGAACTGGTACTTGAAAAGGACTTATTGACTATCGTTGCAATAGGCAACGGGAAACCATCAAATGTTTTACACATGAGGACTGGCATCTACTGAGCTGCTGCTATGTACTTACTATTTTTTTTTTTTTGGTGATAAAAAGGGTGAGTTCGGTATTGCAATCTGGATTTTAAGGAGAAGGAAATAGAGGCCAAGATAAATAAATGAAGTAACCGTCAAAATTCGAGAGTGTAGCCCAGTTCCTTCAGGCTCATGGATTACACTAAACACCCACTCTGCTCCCCGAGTTGATTTTATATCTATTTTTTTGTCAAAGGTTTCGGGAGCAGGGTTTCCCAGCGGGAAGGCGAGTGACGTATGTGGCAGAGAACGAATGGGGAGGGCTCGGGGACCGAAGCCTTGCCTCGCCCACTCGACCTGACGTCAGAGCCGCTTCTGTTCGAGACGTTCGCGATGGCAAAGCACCAAGAGACATTCAGTCGAATGATGAATTTGCATCTCTACGTCAATCTCCTCTCCCGTCTTTTAAAAAAGGTTTTATGACTGCATCCATTTGCCCAAACTTTTTCAGTCAAGGGCTCGTCGATAACTAATTTTAGGTTTTGCTGGTGAGAGTTTCTGATGCACCTACTCAACTGTACAGGTAGAGTGCAAAAGGCATAAACAACATGTGAACAACACGCGTGGCTTTGTTCCAGCGACTTTTTTTACAAAAACAGGTAGCAGCTGGACCTGGCCCGTGGGCCATGGCTCGCTGACCCCTGGCCCACATTCGTAAGATAATGGATGTGTGGGCAGCCTCCAGGTGGCCTCCTGTGACCCCTACCTATCATACTCATGTTTCTGTGGAATTCCCCCTTTTGCTTGTGGGCTGGCTTACTCATTTCTCATGAATGGAATATGACACTGTGACGGAAACCACTTTTGAGATAACGTTATGGAAAGACCTCCGGGGCCAACTTCGGGCGCCTTCCTGGTCCCACTTACTGACTCTGAGGAAAAAGAGATGCCGTTTTTCAGAGCTGTCCTATGAGAGACCCGTGTGACAAGCGGCCAAGGGAGACTTTTGGACAACAGCCAGTGAGGAGCCGAGACCCTCATTCTAACAGCCTGCAAGGAACGGACTCCTGCCAACGACCACACGGGTGAGTTTGGAGAAGGAGGCCCTTTGTTGAGCGCCGGGCAAAGCCGCAGCCCTGGCTGACAGCTGGCCTACAAGTCCATGAGCACCTCGGTCCAGAAGCACCCAGCCGAGCCCTGCCCGGCTCCACGACCCACAGAACCTGCGAGGTGATCAGCGTCCGTTGTTTCCAATCACTAAGTTTTGGGGTCATCCGTTATACAGCGATGGGGAGCTGCAACAGTGAGCTGGAGTACAAGCAACACTCTGCCAGAGACGTGGAGACCTGTGTCCTGTGCGACAGATTTACTGTGCGAATTCAGGTTAGCCATTGACCCATCTGGGCCCTCTGCTCCCTCTGGGGCTGTGACATGGACAGGAATCATGAATTTCTGAGGTAATTACAGGTCTAAAACTTCACAGTTCGTGAAATTCAGTCAAACTGATTTCTGTGTCTAAACCACAGTCCTGAACTGGAAACCCATGGGGGAAACATAGTCCCTCAACTCATTTTGATATTAATGGCCAACATTTAAAAATTCCGCATAAAAACCCACATCTCCGGCTCCTTCAGAAAAATGCGATGCTTTCGGCGCTGGGGCACCTGCGTGGGGACACCACAGGACGCTCTCGCCTTCACGCTGAACGCGAGCCCCTAAGGCAAGCTCGCGCCCGTCAGCACCGGGCTCTGAGGGATCGTGTGCCATCGCTGAAGTCACACTGGACCTTGCTCTGAGACTCCCCTAAAACAGAGCATGTCTGGTCACGTCTCAAGTCCAGGAAATTGGCCCTTGGGGCTCCAGCTGCCCTTTGTGAAATGCCGCTGTATCGTGAGGTCTGCGCCCACCACTTCTGCACGTGGACCTCGGGGAAATCCCAGCCCAGAGCCAGGTCACCAGGGGCATCTGCTCTGCTACGGCGCCTACGTTCCCCCCTCTCTCTTACAGGAAAACGCACACTCAGCTTCTGCAAACACGCGCGTGCTCGCACACGCACGCAGAACTGCAGAACGCACTACCGCCCAGGCAGAACCAACTCTGTCTGACGTTCCCCCTGCTCCTGATGCGGAAGACCTGCCTTGGGCCTTGTCTTCACGACGACCTGTGAAAAACTGGAGAAGAGTCAACAAAAGATCTAGGCGCTTTCAAACACAACACCTGTTCTAGAAAAACAAGTGATAATGGCCTGGACTTGAATCGTCCTGGAGGCTGACGCTCCGGAGTCCATATGGTTTGGATCATGTCACGGCTCACAGAACAGGAGAGAGCTGGGTCATCAGGATGCACTGTGCTGCCCGCTCCGCACCCCCAGCCTCCCCGGCGGGCTGACATTTGCCTCTGTCCAGTTGATCCCTGCAGCCTATGCAGACCTGGGTTTTCTTTAAGACGATGGTGCTGTCACCGGCTGCCTTGCTCAGATTCCTGAAATTTCTATGAAAAGTCTCACTGTCCTGACTCTTGATTTCTGCCTCTGCCTCTTCCCCGGGGTGATGCGGAATCTCCAGACAGCAGCCTGCACCGCCCCCCACCCCCCGCCCACAAACCACACGCGTCGCTCCAGGGAGAGAAACCATAACGTGCGCTCGAATACTTTTCCTTCCCATCTGCCTCGACTCATCTTTTTCTAGCACGGTCCTCTAGCATCTGTACCTTTCCCATGCCTTTTCTCTGTGTTATGGGTTGAGCTCCGTCCTCCTGTCTTGTCTGGCTTTACCTCTGCTTCTGTTTATCTGTCTCTGTGTTCATGTGTCTGGCATTATCCATCGAGTAGCGTGTGCTCTCTGTCGCTGTGCATGTGTGTGCGTGTGCACGTGCGTGTGTGTGTGTGCATACACTGCCCGGTGGTTGCTCCATCTCCGTTCTTGAGGAGGATGCAGTGGTCTTGGGGGTTCTCCGCATCAGAGGTCTCTTCCTGGCAGGCCGCAGTGTCCCGAGCTTAGGACGCCTTCTCCAGCAGCCAGGGGAACTTCCTGGCAGGAAATCCTGCCTCTTCTGGCCAGGCAGGTGTGTCCAGGTTATTCCGGGGGAGCGTGACTGGAACACACAGGCCCGCTTCTGTCAACAGACCTTGCCACAAAGCTCTGCGGTGACACATCCGCTCAGGGGTCATGGGCATATGGTAAGAGAGATGAGTCCACCCTCATTTCCCGTGGAGAGTCCGCGGAGGGGTTCATGTGTCACCTAGGACTAACCCTTCTCAAGCCCCAGTGAGGCGGGGGTAGGACAGGTGAGGTGTCCTCTCTCCACATGAAGAAATGTGACCAGAGACTGGAATGGTCAAAGCCACGTTTTGTAGAGGAGTTGGTTCACACGTTTAGATGACTATTTTTAGCTCTGTTATTTACAGCAACAGAATCTCAAGATTTAAAGCGATGTCCCGGGGCCTGTAGGACATCGCCTCAGGCGACGGGCGACTCCTGCCTCCTCTTCAGCACTTCTCATGGTGCGAACTCCTTCCCAAAGGAATCCGCTTCCCTTTTCAGCTGCGGCAGGTTTTATGCAGCAGTTTTCTCCCCATTGAGCCAAAATGTGTTTCCCTAAAGCTCCTCTGGCCGTTCCTCTCTTGATTCCTGGTTCTCAAAAAAAAACCTCCCTCTCTTTGAACATTCTTTTCTTCCCTGTTTTAATCAATTGGACTGTGTTCTCTTTATTTTGTGTTTGAACTTAAATTTTTTCAGCTCGATTGAGGTATAATTGACAACACTGGAAGATGCCAAAGTCGTACCTGGTGATGATGCCATGCTCGTGCACGTGGTCAAAGGTGGACCCCGCCTGTCTGGCGAATTAACACGACCGGCACCTCACCTCTGCATCTGGCTTTCGATTTGGTTTTGGTGCCAACATTCTTCCTGTCTTTCTTTCTAACTCTGGACGCAAATTTCCACCTTGTCTCGAGGGGCAGAGCTTCGCTCAGGAGCCTTTGCCGACACAGTCAAGGATGCGCCCAGGTAGCTCTGTGCGGGCCCTGGGGTGGGGGTAGGGGCGGGAGCCTGGGGTATAATATGCAACTGTGAAAAGCTGCCACGGTGGCGGCGAGACCCACAGGGCTTGAAGGACACTGCATCTTACCCGTGGGGACACTCCCCTGGCTTATCACTAGTTGTGAGACTCCGGGTTCCTCCCTGTAGCAACAAGGTGACAACAGTAAAGTGAAATGTGCGGCTTTTCCAGTTCCTTTGGCGGTGCTCACCTGTGACGTGCACCGCACCTGAACATTTAGTTCCGTGAGTCACCATGACTCCGCTGTCAGCTGCCTCGGCCGACGGATGCCAGGGAGCCCTGGGCGGGCCCGTTCTCAGCCTCGGTCTGCCGGGGAGGCCCATCCTCTCTGGGTCACCGTGGGAACGGGCATGCCTGGAGCCGGGGCCGCCCTCCCGCCGGCTCGCCAGGCCCTCTGGCATGTGCGGTGCTTTGCTCACGTGGAGGAAGGGCACCATGAGTCTCGTGAAAGGAATTGGACAGAGAGACAGCTCGTCCTTTAAGGAAGGAGGATGGCGAAGCGTGGAGATGGCAGAAAGGCTTCCTTCCAGGATTTCTTCAGCTCGGGCAGTTCTC
>NW_024347788.1:10627606-10629934 GCF_902729225.1 Pteropus medius | reverse complement strand
CCAAGAAAGGGCAGTGGAGACCTGAGGGGCAAATGCGGAGCAAGGGCAAGCGGTGTCCTGGGCCCAGGGCACAGAAGGCGCAACATTCGGGAAATGAACGAAGTTCAGTTCGGGAATTCCGGACAGCGCGGCCGCTGCAGCGCCAGGAGCCGTGGCAGCCGGGAGTGTAGCGAGGTCGTGCTGTGAGACTCCTCGGAGGCCACGTCAGGGAGCAGTTCGAGGTCACCACGAGGACGAGGGGCCGCCGTGGGCGAGTTAGGCAGTAGGTGGCCATCAGTCAGTGCTTCAGAAGGTCCGGTCTGGCCTCAGGGGACGAGGCTGCGCGCTCTGGCCTGGCGGCTCGCGTCTTCCTGGACCGGCTGCCTTGGACTCGCTCCTCTGTCCCGCTGTTTGACCCAGGCTGGCGCCCAGTGGTGCCCAGGGGCTGGGCCTGCGCTCGGCTCCCTGCACAGCCCGCGTCCCCAGCCCTCGCTCCTGCTCCGCGTTTCCAGCTACCCGCCGTAAAAGCCCCGCCGCTTGGCCCACAGCCACCTCCGCGGCTTCAAGTCTGTTTTCCTCCGTCACCTCCCTGCGCCGTGCAGCCTGGCACGCTGGGGCCCTGCCCGCGGCCGAGGGCCGGTGCTTGGGCCTGGCCCTTCCCCGTCCCGCTGCCCCACGGTGCAGAGGTGGCACTGACCACAGGCAAGGCCACTGCGGCTGGTTTAAGCCAGGGTTCCTGCGTCTCCAGTTCCTTCCAGGTTTTCAAGTAGAGAAAAACAAGCAGCAGATTCAACTGCCTCCCTGGACTTTGAAGCGGACGCGGATGAAGCCTGCTCGTGCTATCGCGGGACAGGGGGACGCGAGGTTCGGACGTCAAGGCTGTTCAGCAGATGCTCCCAGGACCCAAGGCTCTAGCAGAAGCCATCTCCCACGTCCTCGGGACGCCTCGTCCCGTCCTCCCCGCCCCCTCCCTCCTTCCAAGGCCAGACGGTGGTCCTTCATGTCTGACGCCTCCCACGGCCCCGCAGCCGCGCGGCGCCCGCATCTCCTGCCCGAATCCAGGAGGGCAGGAGGCCTGGCAGAAACCCCAGCGCCCTTCCGCGCATCCCCAGCCAGGGCAGAACAAAGGGCGGCGGCAGCCCCTTCCGCCCCTTCCTTGGCCGTGTGCTCTCGGTCTTCACCCGGCTAAATTTCAGTTCGCTCATCTCTGAAATCCGGGTAAGGACCCACCGAACTACAGATCAAGTGCGGAATACGAAAAGCGGCGTGTAACTCGTGGTCCTCTGCGCGCGGTGCTCTGAGCGCGCTCTCGCATCGTCATTTGTGCGTGGGGACCGTGCGTGAGGGAACGAGGGCCACACTGGGCCCTGATCTGGGTCCTCCCTTACTCACGGCCGAGGCAAGCCTCTGAAACCCTTCAACAGGCACGATAAAGGCCTCTGCCCGCTCCCCGGCAGGTAACAGCGCGTCCTCCCGCGGAGCTGCGTGGCGCTGGCTTAGCGGCTTCCCTCGTCTGAGCTGAGCCTCAGGTGTCGCACCTGCGTGATGCGCGCGCTCGCGCCCGCTCGGAGGCGAACGGGATGATCGCGTGTCGAGTGCTCAGCGCCGCCTCGCGGGCAGACGTGCTATCGCCAGCCGGACCTTCAGAACCGGTCTGGGTCGCTCGGCCTTTGGCACCAGAATCCTTCTGGACCTGGATGCCTACGATGACCGCCACGCCCCCGCGCGAACTCACAGACTGAGCTGGGACGGGCTCCTGATTCCCCGCAGGTAAGACACGTGACTGTCTCCGGGGTCTCCGCCTGCGGAATAACCCGCAGGAAGCGCCGCGCACTTGGCACTTGGCGTCCACGGGGAGGACACCTGGAAACCGCAGGTTGGCGCGGCATCCAGCCATGCTGAGCACGCGAGGACCGCGGACCCGCCGCCCTCGCTCTTCTGAGTCCGGGGCGGCTGCTCACTTGTCCTCACGTGGGGGACATAGCCCAGGACCACGGGTGGTCTCTGAACCTCCAGGGGCCTCGGTCTCCTCGGCTGCTGAACGTATGACGGTGCTAAGGCGGTTCTTTCTGGAAGATGGCGTTCTTGTGTTTCACGGAGGAGGAGTCTGCAGGCAGCGCCAAACGAGGCATTTCAATATGTCGAGCTATTGCAACAGGACCGTTAAAGGGTGTGGCCTGTGGCCTCCCAACAGGACTATTGTGAAGGATGTTCTTGTGCGTGTTGTCAAAAACGCATCTCAGCCCTTTGGGTCGCAGAGCTTCGAGGGGCGCCCCGTGTTTAGGTGGCGGGCGACTGCCCTGGCAGAGCTGTGCCGGTGAGAGCAGGTGGGGTTGGGTCTGACTATTT